>NW_025423255.1:844857-914343 GCF_020497125.1 Mauremys mutica
TAACTTTTTATTAATGCAAATGACACTCAGCAATAAGAGAACTTTTCTTCTGAAGTATTTTGAGCATTACACACCAGTAACACTAAGAGAGAGGTCAGGAATCAAAGCACAGTAGCCCTGTAGGAAAAAGAATTCTGGAACAGGCACCTTTTATAAGCAAGATATTTTACTTACAATTGGGCTTTAATTTGTGTGGAAAGAAATACTTTATGCAGCACAAAGGAGAGTTACAAAAATGTATTACTCTTCATTGGCTCGACACACAATATCCTCCCCAAAATTCACCTCAGGAATGTTGATTGGAACCCATGTAGATGAATTAATTTTCTTGTTATCAATTCCTTACCTTGTGACATGTATTCTCTGCAAATCTCAAAGATTCGTATAAAATACCCTAAACATTTGCCCCACTTTCTCTCTACTTGTCTATTTCTAAGTGACTATGCCCTGAGTTTTTCCTTGTCTCTATTTATAAATTACTAAAAAAAATAAATCTCAGATTTATACCTTTTCTCAGATTCTTGAACCTGGATATAAAATGTTTGCAAATGTTGCCCATTTCCTCTTTATTCGTTTATCAAATATTGATGTGAAATACACTCAGATTTTACCTCATATCAACAACTGATATAAAATCCCTCTGATGTTCCACTTTCCTTTCACTAATTTACAAAAATTGATCCAAAAATCCCTCTGATTTCCACCCTTTCTTTTTCATTTCTGAACACTGATCTCAAATCTCAGGTTTTCCCTCTTTCTATGTCATCATCAAATGTCGATTAAAAATCCTCTCCGGTTTGGGGCTGTTCCCCATGTCTCTAAATCCCAGCAACTTCTTCATTGGAGGGAACCTGTTGCCCTGAGTCATTCTCCATCCTGGTTGTTGCAGGGGGTTAAATTGCCCAGAGATCATCTTTCCCGTCTCCTTTGAGAATCATTTCTTCCTCCTTTATCTCTGTTAAAATGTTTGCCGAAGAAAGAGACCAGACACACGTTTAATACCCATCAAATTCAGAGGCCACCCCATGTTTGGGGATCAGTGTTTCCCAGCTGATAACAGGAGAGTTGGCTGGACCCTTTTCTCCAGCTGGCACGGGATGAGGAGGTCTCTCTGAGTGCAGTGTGGGTCCAGAAGTTTCCCAAATCCCATGACAAATGCTCTTCAGGAGGGGTTGCTTCCCGCAGTGCTAAGATGTAGCCACCTCTGGGGTGGATCCAGGGTGGCCATTATTTGCTAGTGACAGGCCATGGACATTTCTTACCTTTCTTGCCCTCCAGGCCTTCCATTCTCCTGTTAAAGAAGCATCCCCCAGGGCTCCCTCTGTCTGTGCGACTGGCCAGCAGGGGGCGGTGGTCACTTTCTATCCACTTCTCAGGCACTGTGAGGTAACAGTGTTGCTCTGGGGGAAGGGGTGTCTGTGTGGGGAGATTGCAGCTGGAGCTGAAGGGGGATTGTGGTGGGGGGAGGTGTTTGGGTGGCTGGGCAGGGGGTACCCTAGTCAGGTTGGTGGGTTCTGGAGGTTTGGGGTTTTGAGGGGTTGTTGTGATGTGCCCAGCCCTGAGGCTTTGGGTCACGAAGGTGGGTATTGCTGGGATCCTGTTGGCTGCAGAACGGGGGGGCGGGGGTGTCCTTGGGGAGGCGGGACAGGGGGTTAGAGGGAGCCTGGTGCTGTGCCAGGGGCTCTGTCTGGGCTTCCCCGGCTGGCTCCTGGGATCGCTGCCATGCCCAGTGCACAGAGCTGGGGGAGGGGATCCCCGGCACTAGGTCAGGGGATGCCAGGCAAGCAGAGTGAGGGATCCCACTGAAAAGCATCAGGGGGTCCCGCTGGGTGGAGGAGGGGGTCCCAGGCAAATGGCAGGGCAGATCCTGCTGGTGGGGGTGTGCGGGGCGGGTCCTAGGCAGGCAGTGAGGGACTGAGTTCCCAGTGGGCGGGTCCCTGGCTGCTGGGGGCTCTTGGTGGGGGGAACCCTTTGGGATTCCCAACCTGACAGTCATGGTCTGGTGGGGATTCCCTGGCCGGTGGGGCTTTGAGGGGTATCTGGGGTCCCTGGCTGGGGACTCTGGGGGCTGCATCCCAGGGAATAGCTGTTGGGCCCCTGGCTGTGGGAACTTCTACTAACCATGATCCTTCTCTCTGATCAACTCGTGTCAGAGTCCTGGCTCCAAGCACTGCCGAGCATTCCCCAGTCACCGGCCCTGTCACTGTGATAACTTTCTATCCACTTATCAAACACTGTGAGTGTGAAATCACAGATTTTGCTTTTCTCCTATTTTGAAAACTGCAGGAACTTTCGGTTCCATTTGGAAAATTTGTGCCCCCCAGTCCTTGTCCTAGATCTGGGGGGTGAGGGAGGTGGGAAGGGGGTCAGCACTGCCACACAATGGTATCTTCCACAGCGTTCTAGACTCATTCTTTCTGAACTCTGGTTTCATTGAGACAATTGTTAATCCAGAGTCACTGTATGGAACGACAAGGAGTGACTCCGGATCGACAGTGGGGCAAATGAGATCAGCAATCCTCCCTGTGAGGAGGGGCTCTCATTAGCTGCTCTCCTTAGAGAGCTAAAGGAGGGAAGCTGCTCAAATGCTCTGTCCCTCTCTGCTCAGGATACTGGGGTTCAGCTTCCTGGGTCAGAGGCTGCAGCCTCCATTGTGTTCTGGGAGACCAGGCTTAGCAGCTGCTGCTCCCCCAGTGGGGTTCTGTGCTGGGAAGTGACCTTAATTAAAGCTGCTTCTCTGCCCGGCCCAGGGGATGACTTTCTACAGCTGGTCCTAGGGCAGCCCTGGGCCCTGTTAATACTAAATTCTGAGTCAGAGTCTCCAGGTAACTGAAAGAAACGAAAGGAAAATGCTGGGGTCTGGCCTTAAAATGACTCTACACAAACAGACCCCCCTCATTTCTCGTCCAATTAACAATTGCAGGAGCAAATCCAGCCCTGGGGGAGCAAACTACCCAGGAATGGGACTTTCCTACCAGATGGGCAGGGAGAGGGGAAAAGGAGATAGAAGGAGAAAGAAAGACTGAAAGGGGCTGTGGGAGAGAAGAGTTTGGAGAGAGATTTCCAGATCTCTAATCTGCCCAGACAGATGTATTGCTGCACCCTGGGTAGAGTCACTTTCCTGTGGAAAAGATGAGAATCAGACAGAGGAAAATCCAGTTCCTGACTCCATATCCCTCCTGCTGGGGTGTGGCTGCCATGGGGTCAGTGTCTGAGGGGATCCCCCACAGTGACTCCTTTGGTTCTGCTTTTTTCTAGCCTTGTGTTCAGAGACTTTGTTACGGGGTGAGGGGAGGGAGAAGGGAGGTTAAAAATGTCTCTGTGGGCTTAGCCTGGCAGGAGAGGCCAGGTCTACACTGTACAAAGAGATCAAGCCTTTCTCAGCATGGCAGACTCTAGGGTGCCTGTCTGCAGGGAAAGGGCCTGGGGGAATCATGCTGTGAAATGAATTAAAGCCTGTTCTGAAACCTTCACAACTGCCCTTCTCGCCCTGCCAGGCTGCGGAATAACGTCCATGTTTCGCTCCAGTTCATCCCGTCCTCTCGTTGGACAGGGGAGAGAAATGGCTGCAGAGGAGCCAGTTCAGGTAGGTATTATCAGGGGGTTGCTGGTGGGTTCCTCCATGTGGGGAGAGGGACAGCAAATACGTGGGAGATGGGAAGGTTTGCACAGGCTGGTTTGGAGGTTGCAGTCTGGTTTGCAGGAAATGCACAGGGTGGAGAAAGGGAGGAGGACAGGGGTGTGCTAAACCTGCTGGGAGTTATTTAATATGTGGCCTAGATTCTAGGAACAGACCCAGGAGGTTCGGCAGTGGAAATGCTCTAGTTTGTGGAGCAGAAAATAACCCAGCTGCATGGGGCTCGGAAAACTGACCAGACTCATAGTGCTGGAGCCTGACCTGACTAACCAGCGGCTGCTGTGAGATATGAAGGGGGCACCCACCAGTGAGGCTTAGGGGAGCTTCCCCTCCCTTCACATCCAGCTCTTCAGAATGGGGAGGTTGTTGGGCTTCCTACCAGGGAGCTGTCCCTGGACCCTGCTAGGGGCTCCATCTCCTGTGTCAGTCTGTGGCTAGTAGGTGTGTGATGGCTCTGCTGGGAGCGAGGAGGGGCTCTTGCTTCGTCCCCTCCCCCTGGTGTTTCCTGGATGCTCTGAGCAGGGTGGGGGTGGGACTCTGACTGCAATCCACCCAGAGCTTCTCTTTGGCTCCTGTCCCCCGTGTATAGGCAGGCTGTGAGTGGGGCAGCAGGTACTGAGTGTTGGACTCTTGCTCTTTCAGGGGCCGGTGACCTTCGAGGAGGTGGCTGTGTATTTCACCAGGGAAGAGTGGGCTCTGCTGGACCCTGCTCAGAGAGCCCTGTACAGGGATGTCATGCAGGAGAACTATGAGAATGTGACCTCGCTGGGTAAGGGTTACTCTCCCCTCTGTTCTTGGAAGGGGAAAAGAAGAGAGATAGTTCATGCCACCCCACAATGCCACCTCTACTCTGTCCTGTTTCAGCATCACCCCAATATGCCAGTGACACACAAGCTACCAGAGACCCTCCCCTGCTGCAGAACACTTTGGGAACAGAGCACAGGAGCCGTACCGCACAGTGTCAAATATCTCCTGTTTGCTCAAGTAAAACTGAGGGTTAGGTGCGGCATAATCAGCAGACGCTTCCTACCCCTGACCTCTCAAACCCTGAGCCTTCTCCTCCCAGACCACAATAATGCTTGGGGTGTAACGAGCAGGCTGCTGGAGTCAGAGCTGCTGGCCCAGGGTCACTTATCACACAGACACTCCGTGCGTCCTTGAATGCTGGCTGGGGGTATCCAGAGAAGGAAGCTCAGTGGCGGATTTAGCGTTAGTGGGGCCCTGTGCTCAGGCAAGAAAAAGAACATTCTCTCATTTCCTTCCCACCCCCATTTTTCATTCTTTTTTTTCCTTCCTCCTCCTCCTCCTATAAGTAATAGGAAATAAATGAAAATAAAGTGAGGTACATTGATTGTTTTTGTTGTCTAACCGATTTTTCCACAGACCACTTGAAAATTGCTGAGTCTTGGTGCACCACTTAATGATCTTTCCATATATTGTTTGTGCCGTTAGCTAACTATTTTAAAGCACTTTGGATAAGAGCCCTTTATTAAAAATTAAAAATGTTGGAGTGCAGGGTCTGGCCAGGAGTTAGGGTGTGGGAGGGGGCAGGGGGTTGGGGTGTGGAGCACTTACCTGAGCAGCTCCTGTTTCATGCGAGCAATGCAGGTGGGGATGTGGGGGGGCGGGAGTCAGAGTGGGCAGGAGGCTTCTGGGAGGGGGGCAGGAGTCAGGGCTGGGGGTGTGTGATTGGCAGGGGGTGGGGGATAAGTGGTTATGGGTGGTTGCAGGAATCAGGGAGGGCAGGGAACTGGGGTGTGTTTGAGAGGGGTGCAGGAGTCAGGGCTGGGGGTGCAGGGTCTGGGAGGGAATTGGGGTGCAGGAGCAGCTGGAGATTGCAGTGCAGGGTCTGGCCAGATTTTAGGATGCAGGAAGGGGCTCAGGGTTGGGGCAGGAGGTTGGGGTGTGAAGTGCTTACCTGGGGCAGCTCCCATGTGGTGTGAGGGGTGCAGGTGGCAATGTAGAGGGGTGTGTGCAGGAGCTCCCATTTGGCGCTCAGGGTGCGGTTGAGGATGTGCGGGGGGTGCAGGAGTCAGAGCATGGGGTGTGAGGGCTCGTTATGTGGGAGGGGATGCAGGAGTCAGGTCTAGGGCTGGGAGGGTGGGCTGGGGTCCTGGGGGTGCTCTCAGCCCCCTACCCTGAGTGGCTCAAGCAGGGGCTGGGGGCAGGGGGGTATGTGATAGGGGAGTGCTTTGTAAAGCAGTGAGCAAGTGACCAGGGAGCTTTCCAAACAGGGCTGCTAACGGGGAGTTTTGTGAGGGAGTTTGGAAGGGGAGTGGGAAGGGGGTGAGATACTCTTGCCATTCTTTAAAACATTTAAGCTATAATACAAACTTCTTGATTGAAACAAAACCCCTGTTGTTAACCTAGGTAGCTGTAAGAGAGAATGCAGGCAGAAGCCCAGCAGCAGAGTGGGGCCTATCCTGTTTATTGCTCTCAATGTAGCATGTATGATTACCTGCCCTGTGGGCGGGTGGCTTACGTGTGCATTCGGTGCAAGGAGCTCCTGGCCCTCAGAGACCGCGTGGAGGCTTTGGAGGCCAGGGTGGTGGAACTGGAGATGCTAAGGGAGGCAGAGAAGTATGTTGATGAGGCTTTCCGGGACACTGTAGATTTCTCCCACCTCTGGTCAGACAGCCACTGCGCTGTTGAGGAGGATGAAAGGCCCAGGGAAGGAGAGCTGTCAATGGGAGCAGAGGGAAACCTTCCCATAGTTGGGACCCTCCTCTCAGATGGTGTTGGGGTAACCTCTTGCACTGAGGTTACCTCTCCGGGGAGGGAACCCCAGGCATTAAGAAAAGGCAGCTGTTAGTAATGGGAGATTTGATCATTAGAAACAAGGATAGCTGGGTTTGTGATGACCGGGAGAACCGTATGGTGACTTGTCTGCCTGGTGCAAAGGTTGCTGATTTCTCGAGACATCTAGATAGATTTATTTGTAGTGCTGGGGAGGACCTAGTGGTCGTGGTACGTGTAGGCACCAATGACGTAAGGAACGGTAGGTTAGACGTCCTGGAGGCCAAATTTAGTGTGCGAGGAAAGAGACTGAAATCGCGGACCTCTATGGTGGCATTCTCAGAAAAGCTTCCAGTTCCATGCACAGGGCAAGGTAGGCAGGCAGAGCTTCAGAGTCTCAATGGGTGGATGAGATGATGGTGTAGAGAGGAGGCGTTTAGATTGATTAGGAACTAGGGAAACTTTGGGGATGGGGGAGCCTATACAGGAAGGATGGGCTCCACCTAAACCAAAGTGGAACCAGACTGCTGGCACTTAACATTAAAAAGGTTGCAGAGCAGTTTTTAAACTAAGATGGGGGAAAGCCAATGGCTGCAGAGCTCGTGGATTGGACAGAGACTTGTCTTAGAGGAGAGTCTAGTGATAGAGATTTTCTAGTTCTAGTCAGGAAGAGAGGCTGGAAGAGGATAAAGTAGGGGCCAGATCATTCACACACACAAGAATCTGACACATCAGAAAAGGGCAGACAAATAAACAGTGACAAGTTTTTAAAGTGCTTGTACACAAATGCTAGAAGTGTAAATAATAAGATGGCTGAATTAGAGTTCCTCGTGTTAAAGGAGGATATTGACATAATAGGCATCACAGAAACCTGGTGGAGTGAGGACAATCAATGGGACACAATCATTCTAGGGTACAAAATATATCGGAAGGACAGAGCAGGTCATAAGAATGGCGTACCGGGTCAGACCAAAGGTCCATCCAGCCCAGTATCTCTCCACCGACAGTGGCCAATGCCAGGTGCCCCAGAGGGAGTGAACCTAACAGGCAATGATCAAGTGATTCCTCTCCTGCCATCCATCTCCATCCTCTGACAAACAGAGGCTAGGGACACCATTCTTTACCCATCCTGGCTAATAGCCATTTATGGACTTAGCCACCATGAATTTATCCAATTCCCTTTTAAACATTGTTATAGTCCTAGCCTTCACAACCTCCTCAGGTAAGGAGTTCCACAAGTTGACTGTGCGCTGCGTGAAGAAGAACTTCCTTTTATTTGTTTTAAACCTGCTGCCTATTAATTTCATATGGTGACTCCTAGTTCTTGTATTATGGGAATAAGTAACTTTTCCTTATCCACTTTCTCAACATCACTCATGATTTTATATACCTCTATCATATCCCCCCTTAGTCTCCTCTTTTCCAAGCTGAAGAGTCCTAGCCTCTTTCATCTTTCCTCATATGGGACCCTCTCCAAACCCCTAATCATTTTAGTTGCCCTTTTCTGAACCTTTTCTAGTGCTAGAATATCTTTTTTGAGGTGAGGAGACCACATCTGTACACAGTATTCGAGATGTGGGTGTACCATGGATTTAAATAAGGGCAATAATATATTCAGTCTTATTCTCTATCCCCTTTTTAATAATTCCTAACATCCTGTTTGCTTTTTTGACCGCCTCTGCACACTGCGTGGACATCTTCAGAGAATTATCCATGATGACTCCAAGATCTTTTTCCTGACTCGTTGTAGCTAAATTTGCCCCCATCATATTGTATGTATAGTTGGGGTTATTTTTTCCAATGTGCATTACTTTACATTTATCCACATTAAATTTCATTTGCCATTTTGTTGCCCAATCACTTAGTTTTGTGAGATCTTGTTGAAGTTCTTCACAATCTGCTTTGGTCTTAAGTATCTTGAGCAGTTTAGTATCATCTGCAAACTTTTTCACCTAACTGTTTACCCCTTTCTCCAGATCATTTATGAATAAATTGAATAGGATTGGTCCTAGGACTGACCCTTGGGGAACACCCCTCTCCATTCTGAGAATTTACCATTAATTCCTACCCTTTGTTCCCTGTCTTTTAACCAGTTCTCAATCCATGAAAGAACCTTCCCTTTTATCCCATGACAGCTTAATTTACGTAAGAGCCTTTGGTGAGGGACCTTGTCAAAGGCTTTCTGGAAATCTAATATACTATGTCCACTGGATCCCCCCATACTCGGGGGGTGGGGAGGGGACTGGCACTGTATGTTAAAGAAGACGTAAACTCAAATGAAGTAAAAATCTTAAATGAAACCACATGTTCCATAGAATCTCTCTGGATAGTAATTGCATGCTCTAATAAGAATATTAGAATAGGGATCTGTTATCGACCACCTGTCAAAGACCGTGATAGTGAGGATGAAATGCGAAGGGAGATTAGAGAGGGTATCAAAATAAAGAACTCCATAATAGTGGGTGATTTCAGTTATCCCCATATTGACTGGGTACATGTCACCTCAGGACAAAATGCAGAGACAAAATTTCTGGATACTTTAAATGACTGTTTCTTGGAGCAGCTGGTACAAGAACCCGCAATGGGAGAAGCAACTCTCGATTTAGTCCTGAGTGGAGTGCAGGGTCTAGTCCAAGGGCTAACTGTAACAGGACCGCTTGGAAATAGTGACCATAATATAACAACATTTAACATTCCTGTGGTGGGAAGAACAGCTCAACACTGGCATTTAATTTCAGGAAGGGGAGCTATGCAAAAATGAGGGGGTTAGTTAAACAGAAATTAAAAGGTACAGTGACTAGAGTGAAATCCCTGCAAGCTGCATGGACACTTTTCAAAAACACAATATTAGAGGCCCAACTTAAATATATACCCAAATTAAAACACGCAGCAAAAGAACTAAAAAAGAGTCACTGTGACTTAACGACCAGGTAAAAGAAGCAGTGAGAGATAAAAAGGCGTCTTCTAAAAAGTGGAAGTCAAATCCTAGTGAGGTACATAGAAAGGAGCATAAACACTACCAAATTAAGTGTAAAAATGTAATAAGAAAAGCCAAAGAGGAGTTTGAAGAAGGGGCTAGCCAAAAACTCAAAAGGTAATAACAAAAGCAGGAAGCCTGCTAAACAACCAGTGGGGCCACTGGAGGATTGAGATACAAAAGGAGCCCTTAAAGACGATAAAGTCATTGCGGAGAAACTAAATGGATTCTTTGCTTCAGTCTTCATGGCTGAGGATGTTGGTGAGATTCCCAAACCTTTTGTGGGTGACAAATCTGAGGAACTGCCACAGATTGAAGTGTCACTAGAGCAGGTTTTGGAACTACTTGATAAACTTAACTGTAACAAGTCACCGGAACCAGATGGTATTTACCAAGAGTTCTGAAGGAACTCAAATGTGAAATTGGGGAACTAACTGCTATGGTTTGTAACCTGTCTTTAAATCGGCTTCTGTACCCAATGACTGGAAAATTGCTAATGTAACGCCAATATTTAAAAAGGGCTCTAGAAGCGATCCTGGCAGTTGCAGACTGGTAAGTCTAACGTCTGTACCAGAAAAATTAGTTGAAACAATAGTAAAGGAATAAAATTGTCAGGCACATAGAAGAACAAAAATTGTTGAGCAATAGTCAATATGGTTTCTGTAAAGGGAAATCATGTCTTACTAATCTATTAGAGTTCTTTGAAGGTGTCAACAAACATGTGGACAAGGGGGATCCAGTGAACATAGTGTACTTAGATTTCCAGAAAGCCTTTGACAAGGTCCTTCACCACAGGCTCTTACATAAATTATGTTATCATGGGATAAGAGGGAAGATCTTTTCATGGATTGAGAACTGGTTAAAAGACAGGGAACAAAGGGTAGGAATAAATGGTAAATTTTCAGAATGGAGAGGAGTAACTAGTGGTGTTCTTCAAGGGTCAGTCCTAGGACGAATCCTATTCAACGTATTCATAAATGATCTGGAGAAAGGGGTAAACAGTGAGGTGGCAAAGTTTTCAGATGATACTTGTGACGATGCGGTTCTGGTGGGACCCAACTGAGAGTGACAAATTGCTTAAAACAGGGCAGTTACAGCCCAAGGCTGGGATTTTTCCACCTCTAAGGCAAACCAAACCAGCCAGACAAAAATGACTTCAGTTTCACCCCACTGGCTAACCACGAGTCACACAAGCAATTTCCTTAGACGCTGCAGTCTCCCAGTATCACCACCAGTCCCACTCGTCCTGGGAATGAATGGTTATGAAAACCAACACCCCAATAAAAGAAAAAGGTTCTCTCGATCCCAAAGAATCAAGCCCCAGACCCAGGTCAATATACACATCAGATCTTACCCACAAATCACGCTGTTGCCAATCCTTTAGAATCTAAAGATTTATTCATAAAAGGAAAAAGATAGAGATGAGAGCTAGAATTGCTTAAATGGAATCAATTACATGCAGTAATGGCAAAGTTCTTAGTTCAGGCTTGAAGCAGTGATGGAGTAAACTGCAGGTTCAAATCAAGTCTCTGGAGTACATCCTCCTCTGGGATGGGTCAGTCAGTTCTTTGTTCAGAGCTTCAGTTTGTAGCAAAGTTCCTCCAGAGGTAAGAAGCAGGATTGAAAACAAGATGGAAATGAGGCATCAGGCTTTTATAGGCTTTTCGACGTGTAAGAAAACTTCTTTGTTCTTACTGTGGAAAATGACAGCAAAATGGAGTCTGGAGTCACATGGGCAAGTCCCTGCATACTTTGCTGAGTTACAAGGCGTATCTGCCTTCTCTCAATGGGTCAGTTGAATAGCTGATGGTCCTTAATGGGCCATCAAGCATGCTAGGCAGAGCTAACACCAGCTTGTCTGGGATGTCTCCCAGAAGCACAGCATAAGTTGGAAATACAGACAGTATAGAGCCAATACCCATAACTTCAACTACAAAATGATGCATACATATAGACACCATAATTATAACCAGCAACCCATAACCTGGTCTTGGACACCTTATATGACCTCCTTTACATAAGATTTGGTGCCACTCCAGGACCTTGGTTGCAACCATGTTCTAAATGGTCCCAGATTATATCAGTAACGTCACAATACTAAACTGCTCAAGATAGTTAAGACCAAAGCAAACTGTGAAGAACTTCAAAAAGATCTCACAAAACTAAGTGACTGGGCAACAAAATGGCAAATGTGTATAAATATCAAGTAATGCAGACTGGAAAAAATAACCCCAATTATACATACAATATGATGGGGGCAAAATTAGGCTAATCAGGAAAAAGATCTTTTTGTCATTGTGGATAGTTCTCTGAAGACATCCAGCAGTGTGCAGTGGAAGTCAAAAAAGCAAACAGGATGTTAGGAATTATTTAGAAAGGGATAGACAGTAATACAGAGAATATCTTATTGCCCTTGTATAAATCAATGGAAATAACTAATTTAGACCCCCATCATTTTCTATGTATATTTGGGATTATGTTTGCCAATGGGCTGCAATAGGTGTTATCCTGACATCTAGCACTGCTGAGATCCTGCATTCAATAATATCCCTGCCCTTCCTGTTCCCGTTCTCCACTGAGCCCCACGCTTATGTTTCCAGCTTCCCCAGGACTCCGTCTTTGTCTTTGGACCCATCTGTCAGCAAGAAGCAGTGCCAGGGAGACTTCGATTTCTGGGACGTGGATTTACTTTCTGTATGTTTTAGGAGACTCTTTGAAATTGAGTGTCTGTGACATTAAGCACAGTACAATCTGGACTGTTAACATCTGTATCCCCTCAGTTCCCCAAGCTGGGGTGCCTTTTACACTGCTCTACTGTGAGAGCAGCCACTCCTGGGCAGTTCACACGCAGTCTCCAGCATGTAACTCGCTCCCAGCTGCACAGTATTGAGTGCTGCTAGTCAGTGACTCACAAATTACAGTACCCCACAGGAGAACCCCAGAAAATTCTCTGCTCCCAGACTTCCCCCAGAAATGTGCATCTTGCACTGTCCAGCACACTCCTGAACAGTGGGAGCTCATATGAAATCTGTTGTTTCATCAGTGGAAAATGACATGCACCAGCCTTGTTAATCCAAATGGAGTTTCCAACACACTTTAATCCAAACACACTGGTTTGATAAAAAAAGGAAACAAAATTAACTACTGAAAAAAAGATTTGAAGTGACTACAAGTAATGAGGCATAAAAGTCAGAATTGTTTATGAAAGAAATGCAAAGATAAAACACAAACTAATGTTTAACTTAACAAGCTAAAAGGGATTTAAAAGAAATGTTTCTCTCACCATCTGCTGAGACAGGCTGGTTTTCCTTTCAGCCAGGACTCCCCCTAACCTGCCCCTGCCGCCCACAATCAGTTCTTCAGGAGTTGTCATGAGCAGAGGGAAAGGGGGGAGAGAGAGAGAGAGTCTTATGCATTTTCCTCACCTCTTTTTATAATTCAGTCCTTTGTACTAGAAACCACTTCAGTTCTCCGCTGAGTCATGGTGACAGGCCGTCATAGATACGAGCTTCAAGTGTCCCTGTGATGGAATGTAAATGTCATCTTCACACCTTCCCCCTGGTGGAGAATGGCTATTTGACCAGCTGTTTGCCTTGCTGTCTCTGAGGAACTTAGGGTTAGGGTTGCAGCTTTTTCAGTAATATCATACCATAAAATCTCATCACTTTCCATACAATGTTGCTACACAGTTTAACAGGAGGATATTCAGTAGATTATGTCTTTTCAAATGGTACCTCACAAGCCATACAGTGATAAATGTAGGGAGTCGGAGGGGTGCCGGGCAGGGGGTTTGTGGGGTCTCTGGATGGTGCGGTGCTGGGCCTAGGGAGTCAGAGGGGTGCCGGGCAGGGGGTTTGTGGGGGTCTCTGGGTGGTGCAGCACTGGGCGTAGGGAGTCAGAGGGGTGCCGGGCAGGGGGTTTGTGGAGGTCTCTGGGTGGTGCGGCGCTGGGCGTAGGGAGTTGGAGGGGTACTGGGCAGGGGGTTTGTGGGGGTCTCTGGGTGGTGTGGCACTAGGCGTAGGGAGTTGGAGGGGTGCTGGGCAGGGGGGTTTGTGGGGGTCTCTGGGTGGTGCGGCGCTGGGCGTAGGGAGTTGGAGGGGTGCTGGGCAGGGGGTTTGTGGGGGTCTCTGGGTGGTGCGGCGCTGGGCGTAGGGAGTTGGAGGGGTGCTGGGCAGGGGGTTTGTGGGGGTCTCTGGGTGGTGCGGCGCTGGGCGTAAGGAGTCGGAGGGGTGCTGGGCAGGGAGTAGCATGGTGCAGCATGGGCCCGCCCCCCAGGGGAAGAAGCACGATGGCAGTGCAGGGCTGGGCTGGACAGTGTGGGTCTGGCAGCTCCCGGGTTGTAAACAGTGCCCTTGTACTGGGCTGGGTGGAGTGGGGCTGTCCCTGCCGTGCCATGACCCATCTCTCGTTGCCCCAGGCCAGCTCCTCGCTCTGAGGACTCTGCCCCCCTGCCCCATGTCCCCATTTCCCCCATGGGGACCCACAAATATGTTTAGCGCTGGGCCCACAAAAAGTTAATCCGGCCCTGGTTGGGGTGCAGGCTCTGGGCGGGAGTTGGGGTGCAAGGGGGGTGCGGACACACAGGCTCTGGGAGGGAGTTGGGGGGCGGAAGGGTTGCAGGCTATGGGGAGGGTGAGTGGGGGGTGCAGGCTCTGAGCTGGGGCAGGGGATGGGGGTGCAGGGGGGGTGGACACACGGGCTCGGGGGAGTTGGGGGGCAGGAGGGTTGCAGGCTATTGGGAGGGTGAGTGAGTGTCTGTGTCCGTGTGAAACCCCCGCAGCCCCTTCCCCTGCCACAGCGCCGAGCTGCCAACTCCCCCCCCGAGCCCCCGTGTCCGCACCCCCCCCCCCCCAATCCCCTTCCCCAGCTCAGAGCCTGCCCCCTCACTCAACCTCCCCATAGCCTGCAACCCTTCCGCCCCCCCAACTCCATCCCAGAGCCCGCGTGTCCGCACCCCCCTGCACCCCCATCCCCTGCCCCAGCTCAGAGCCTGCCCCCCTCACTCAACCTCCCCATAGCCTGAAACCCTCCCGCCCCACAACTCCCCCCCCGAGCCCGCGTGTCCGCACCCCCCCGTACCTCAATCCCCTGCCCCAGCTCAGAGCCTGCCCCCCTCACTCAACCTCCCCATAGCCTGCAACCCTTCCGCTCCCCCAACTCCATCCCAGAGCCCGCGTGTCCGCACCCCCCCTGCACCCCGATCCCCTGCCCCAGCTCAGAGCCTGCACCCCTCACTCAACCTCCCCATAGCTTGCACCCCCCCGCCCCCCAACTCCCCCCCCGAGCCCGCGTGTCCGCCCCCCCTGCCCCCCCATCCCCTGCCCCAGCTCAGAGCCTGCCCCCTCACTCACCCTCCCCATAGCCTGCAACCCTCCCGCCCCCCAACTCCCCCCCAGAGCCTGCGTGTCCGCACCCCCCCTGCACACCCATCCCCTGCCCCAGCTCAGAGCCTGCACCCCTCACTCAACCTCCCCATAGCCTGCAACCCTCCCGCCCCCCAACTCCCCCCCCAGCCCGCGTGTCCGCACCCCCTGCACCCCCATCCCCTGCCCCAGCTCAGAGCCTGCCCTCCTCACTCAACCTCCCCAGAGCCTGCAACCCTCCCGCCCCCCAACTCCCTTGTCCACACCCTAAACTACACTAGTCTCAGCAGGTTTGTCACATCCTGTCCCCTCCCTTTCTCCACCTAAGATATTTCCTGCCTCCCACCACCTCCTAGTGTAGTGAACAGGTTTCAAACCTCGAGGAGGCTCTTACCTCCTAAACAGGGACGGCTGTTTTCTAGTAAAATCACTGAAAGGGAAGGAGAAAACTCGAAAGAGGTTCCTCCTGGCGCTCACGTCCGTGACCCTGAATACTCCCTCTGTCCTCAGAGAGAGACCTGGAGAAGGAGACTTGCTGCAGCAAAGCCACAGGGGTCTCTGAGGTTTCCCTGGCCCCTCGCCCCTGTCCTGCCTGGCTGATGTCAGCATCTCTCTGTGAGGTCATCACCTCCCCACCACCTTGGACCAATAGTCTGAGGTCCTGCCAAAGGCATTTGTGATGTCACTGCCACACGCCTCCTTTGCTGGGCTAATGCCCTGCCCCTGGCCAGGCACTTTGGAGGTTTGAGCTACTCCCTGTGGATCACTCCACTCAAGGAGCGTTCGTTCTAGGCAGCAAGCCGGCTAGACAGGGAAACATCAGACGCTGCTCCCAATGCTGCACTCAGTTTTTCAGAAATTACTCAACTTTATGGCCAGAAGAGACCATTAGAGCATCTAATCTGACCCCCTGCATATCACAGGCCTCCTGTAGGACACAAGAGCTACTTTTGGGGCAAACACATTCCAGAAAGGCATCTAGTCTTCATTAAATGACATCAGGAGATGGAGAATCCATCACTTTCCTTGGTAGCTTGTTCCTGGGGTAAATCATCCTCGCTGTTGAATCTTTGTGCCTTAGTTGTAATATGAATTTGTCTCTTTTCACCTTCCAGACATTGGGTCTTGTTATGCTTTTCTCTGCTAGATTAAAGAGCCCTTTAATATCCAATCCTTTCTCTCCATTAAGGCACTTCAACACTTCAATGAAGTCACCTTTCAATCTTCTTTTGATCAGCTAAACAGGTTGAGCTCTTTCAATAGCTCACTAGAAGGCATTTTTCTCCAGCCCTCAGGACATTTGGTGGCTCTTTGCTGCCCCAGCTCCAATTTCACAATATCTTTTTCAAATGAAAACACCAAAATTGGAGGCAGTATTCCAGTATCAGTCTCACTGATGCCGTGTCACCTCCTGTGACTTTACTGACATAATCTGTAACTGTATAGATCACCGTTGCGACCACTGTTCTTTATTTGCAGCCAATATTGTATAAAGGTTGTTGTGTAAGGGGTCTATGGAGAGGTTCTGATTGGCTGATAATGATGCTCTCTCTAGATGTGTATCATTTTTGTAGTTAACATTATGAATATTGGTTCTATGCTGCCTGTATTTCAAACTTGTGCTCTGCTTCTGGGGATACCCCAGACAAGTTGGTGTCAGTTCTGCTTAGCCGGCTTGATGCAGGTTAGGCAAATGTGATAACCACTACACTACAGAAACTCCATTACAGTGCCCTGCCCTGCCCTCAAATTCCCTGCACTTTGGTGGTGCTCACCCTGGCACACACTGATGGGCGAACCTGGAGAAACTGGCAGCAGCTCTCTGATGGGTCAGCTGGAAGAACAGAGGACTGGAGCCAGGGATCAGGAAGTCGTCCTTACATCACCCTTGTGACTCTAGCTTGAAGGGGAGCTTCTTTTTCTTCCCCTTGCTGAGAAGCAGCAAGAGAAGAAAGAAAGGTCCCGTGGGCCAACTGGGTGCAGAAGCCAATGCTGCCTTTTCCTGCAGTAAAGCCCAAAATGAGGAACTTGCATTGAGTAGAGGCAGTGCTGGGCTTCCAGGAAAGAGCCCACTGCTGCAGCAAGAGGGATGAAACAGCCTGCTGAAGCCTGGGATTGAACCAGGGACCTTTAGATCTTCAGTCTAACGCTCTCCCAACTGAGCTACTTCAGCACCTGCAGGGGCCTTTTTGGGCTGCTGCTTCTCACCTTGAAGTTTATTCTCCATAAACCATCTCTCCAGTCAACAATGGCCAATGCAAGATGGACATCGCTCGCTATTTTAGCATTTGGAAACATCATCAACTAGTCTCTGGATCTCTCAAATGCTGCACTTCAGTTCATGGGGGAAAGGCGAGAGAAGCGACCTTTGAACAAAGGGCCTGGGGTTAACATCCTGACGCTGTACAAAACATCATACCTAGTACATAAAGTAAACACTCTATAAGCTGTATGAAAGGCATTCCTTCCAGCTTGATATATATTCTAAAGCATGGGAATTTGCCCTTGCAATTCAGAGATTCTTTGAACCTTTGCTAACAATGAAAGCAAATTTTGAAACTGATCAGGCACCATTCTAGTCCAATCAAAATATACCTAAAATCTAAGAGCTACTTGCAATATTCTATCTGCATTCTATCTGCAGGCCAGTAAATGATATAATTGCCTGCAGCAGTGGTAAAATCAATATGTATATCTTGTAAAGTGGTGGCATTAACGCACACACAGCTACCATTAGCATGACAAAAATGGGTGTCCCGTCAGGGTAGTTCCTTGACCTCCACCCTCTCAACAAATATTGTCATAAACAGTGACAACTTCCCCTAGCTTCAGTTTATAGATACACTGAGCTGTGGTGGTTCTAACGGCCAAAATGTCCATTGACTGTCTATTCTTATCCAAAATGTCAGGTGTCATTCTAGGGGTACTGTCTAGAAATCAGTTGGAGATACCAGGTGGTCTAATTTCCCCAGATGTCTCAGTAAACAATTACAGTCCCACAGGCATCCTCCCCATGGACCCAGCAGGATTCGGTATGTGGGAGCCCACACCCCCTAACTGGTCCATATGCTTGGAAGGAGCACTGTGAATGTCCACACTTCCATCCAGAAAGTGTCCAAGTATGTCTTCATGACCACAGATCAGATGGTACTCCTGACGTGTCTGTAAGGGCAGTGGGCCAAGTCTGGTCCAGATCCCACTGCAATGCCTTCCCAGCCTCAGTGATATTCAATACCATCTCTGTCAGTAACTTCTGGGTCATAGAACTAAGGGTGGAAATGACATGTAACTCACCAACTCCAGCCTGTACTGAAGATAGCTGAGCTTCAAAAATAAGACTAGTGGCCTTTTCCAGTTGGCCCAATTTCTTATCATGTTCGTTGCCTTTAAGAATAGTCCAAATGGCCACTACACTATTGGCCCCAGCCCACAGTGATCTTGTCAATTCCCTTTTTGTCCAGAGGAAATAACCCAGGCCTTTTTGTTGTGCTAATCTAATGGTAGCCCCTTGTGAGCAATCTGGGTATGTAGAAAACTGGATAAGGGCAATGTCAGTTAAAATCCAATTAGGGAGGGCAATACATACTGAAGGATTTATCCAGAACACAGGGCGCAGCCTGTAGAATAAACCCCAAAATCCAATTAATACCACAGTCCCAAGCATGGGTCCCACAAATTTCCTCCTGTCAGTGTGTAATTTTTTTTTGTTTCTTCACCAGGGTCAGTTCTCAGTGTCCTTTTCAGTCAGGAATTCCTGGACTTTGGCAATGTCAGTGGAGTGAGTGCTTCTTCTTCTTTCCCAAAACAATCGAGGTTTAGCATCCTACAGGGGAGAGGTTTCCAGCACATATCACCCTGTAATAGCTGTGCTTTTTTTTAGAAAAGTCTAAAGGCACAGTTGGTCTGTCAGTGGAATAGTACGTTGAATGCTGTGTAGCTGGCATTAATGTTCTTTGATTATCTGAAAGACAAAAACAGAGGTCCACCCCTTCGGGGCAGTTAAATACTTAAAATATACAAATACTCTTGTTGATTCTAGGCAAAACAGAGGAATTACCCCATATTTTCTCGTATGTGCTTCTTAGACAGCCCTGGTTCAGCGGCCTCTACCTTATCAGTTAGTTAATTTGCATTAACACAGATGCTCTCCGGCTTGCTTTTTTTTTTTTTTACTGTTAACTCCTGCTTTTAAACACTGAAAGAAAACATCCCCACGTATAGTGCCTGTAGGGCCTAATAAAATTTCATTACATAGCACTGTATACATTCTTCAACTGATTTAACAAAATCGTTCATAGCCAAATGAGTGCAATCTAATAATTTCTTTGCCTGAATTCATTCACAAACATGTCAAAGACACCAAAAAACTGTTCTCTTTAGCTTTTTCACAAAGTTCAAGTGCTGTTCCCCCCAACAAACACAGAGTCAATTTTTCATTTTCCCTTAAAAATCAATTGCTTTTTCCTTCCAACAGCCACTTTACCAATGCAAATCACCATTCCAAATATCCTTCTGAGTATTTGAAATCCTCATGCTTATATTCACTTACTCCTTCTTTCCACTACACCCTCAAAAGTTTCCAACCTGTTTTCCAAATCTCTCTGTCTGTTGCCCGCCTGCCTGGGCCCGATCCTTTTTTCCTCACTGAATCGTCCCGTCCATGGACACAAGCTTGTTCCACAACCAGTTCTTAGCTAGGAGGGTGGGCTTCACAACTAGCCCCCACCCTTCTGGTCTTGTCCCCAAAACATTTTTACTCACAAGACTACCTGAGTCCTCCCTAGTAAGGCTTGCCACCTGGGCAAAAATACATGGCCATTCACTTAACACATAATCCAAACCCCTTTGGGGGCATACCCAGAGACCCACCCATTTGTCCGCTGACACTTAAACAGAAAAGAAAATTACACAAAAAGCAAAGAAAATTACAGTCTAAGCCACATTTTTCTACTTCTATTATATTGTCCGCTACGGGGGGGGGGGCGGGACTGTAAAAATCTCAGGACAACCTCAGAGCTTCATCGCACACATGGCTTCCACCCTGAGGAATTACGAACGAGAAGTTCAGTTCCGCTCACACACCTAACGCCCAAATGAACAGAGCAGAAAAACATCAGTAACGGTTAAACAAAACAGAGCCAAAGCTAAATAGTGCACCAAAACCAAATAGTGTCTGTCTCCTTATTCTATTAGGGCTCACCTTTAATCATGCAATCCTTATCATATAATACCAAACAATACCAAACAAAGCAAACATAAAATAACAAGGGTAAAACAGATAGATGGTGTAAATTCTACAGGGCTTCCCAATTCTCTATTGCTCACCAAACTGTGACAAATTTCTGTTACCAATTATCCCTTATGTCAGGTGATCAAACTGACATTGCAGGACTGGGGGGGTAGATAGAGAAATCACACCATGTATCCAAATTTTAAAGCTTCATTAAAAATAATAAAACAACAATGGAGAGTATTGGGAACACTCCCACATCACTCAGGAAAAATATGAATGCCCCAAGCCTTAAACCACTTTAATACTCACACATGTCTCACTGGGAAGTTAAGCTTTGCAAATATAATTCCAATTCTGTAACTTGTAGTGCCTCTATTTTCCACAAGCAGCTGGGGCTGAAAGCAGTTTTCTTTGCACTTAGCATAGTCCGCACTAATTCATGACCTTGAAGACAAAACAACTTCTCCTTTATCTCAGGGCTAAGCCGAATTTCAAATTAACCCATTCCTAGACAAATTGCTCACACTGTGTCAGAGGTTTTTTCTCTGTGATTAAAGCTCCACTGAGATATATGATCTTATCTAGATTGAAGGTACCTTCTAATGGGCATTGTTTAAATGAATTTTCACGCGTATACAGATTCCAATCATTTAAATACCTGCAGGTTTTAGGACCATAATGTACGTACATGTAATATGCTGGGGCACCCTTAGGGGGTAAGGTGGAATATTTAGACTGTCCCTTACCCATTTTCCACTTACACACACAGAGAGGGTGTCCTGTCCGTGCTAGCGGCTCAAAAACCAAGGAGATGATCAGACTGTCAGTAGCCCACACGGAAGGGAAAGGGGAGGGAAGATGGGTTCACACACCCCTAGACCCAGGCAGCTTCCTCGCCGGACTATGCCAGGCTGAGTCAGCCCACCGTGGGTCGGATCTCCTAAAGATCCACTAGTTACTGGGCTAGCCCGGTAACAGCCACTCACACTGGTGTACACACACACACACCAAGGCCTCTTTTTCTTCCTTTTTCTTTTTAACCCTTTTTCAACCTTTTTATCTTTTTTTTTTTTTTTTTTTTTTTTTTTTTAACCATGATGCATCTTTACCTGGTCCAGACCAATACCATGAGGCGGTATGACAACCCCTCTCGAGGCGGTAAAAACCCCTCAGCACCGGTGCATTCTAATGCATTTACCTATGCATTACCTTATGCATTACCTTATGCATTTCCTTGGCCAACTCAGCAGTTCCCAGTACTGCTATAAACTAACCTTATTGGGGCCTCTCCCCAATACCACTTTGCATCTGATCCTGCTGCACAGTCAATAAGTTCAGATGGCGTGAGCCCAATAGAGACAGACGTCCTCACGGAAAGTCCTCCTCCGATACCCCAATAGAGATTTCAAAAGGTCTCATACCTCTCATGTGGCGCCATGGGGTTCGAAGGGGAATGATCCGTAGTAGTTGTCTGTGGGTCCGTGGGCGTTGCCATCCCGGACGAGCCCCCAAATTGTCGAAGAAAAACTTGTTCTCGCTTTTTGTTTGGGTGCAGCAAAATTAAATACTTTATTATTTCTCCAGTAATTACAATGGAGGGAGAGAGTGCCATAGGACACAGGGTCCTGGACAGGTCTCTCAACTGGTAAACAATTACATCAAGCCTTTATACCGTTGTTTCAGACAATTTCTAGCAATAATACAGACAGTAAAAAGCAACAAATACATTTTGTTTATACATAAGCTTTTCTGCTATCTCACTAGAAAAACAAGACTGCAAGACTGCATATTGCAAGGTCGTAATAACTTTCACACAATTCACTCTGTCTTACATTATCTTGCTTCCTCACGTCACCAGGGTCACAGTTAACCTAACTCATGCTAACTAACATTCATTAAGATCTCTTCAAAACCTTGTTAATTATTTACTGGCTTCCACAGATCTAAACTAACACAGCTACCCCTCTGATACTGGATAGAGTGTCCTTGGGACAAAGAACACAAAGACCACATGGCAAGAGACTATAAAGGCTGATGTTTCATCTCCATCTTATCTTCAATCCTGCTTCATACCTCTGGAGGGACTTTGCTACAAACTGAAGCTCTGTACTAAGGACTGAATGACCCATCCCAGCTGTGGATGGACTCCAGAGACTTGATTTGAACCTGCAGTTTATTCCATCACTGCTACAAGCCTGAACCAAGAACTTTGACATTACTGGATGTAACTGATTTCGTTTAACAATTTTAACTCATCTATATTTCTTTCGTTTTATGAATAAACCTTTAGATTTTAGATGCTAAAGGATTTGCAAGAGCGTGATTTGTGGGTAAGATCTGACTCATCTATTCACCTGCATCTGGGGCTTGGTCCTTTGGAGTCCTTTGAGAGAACGTTTTTTCTTTTACTGGGGTATTGGTTTTTATAACCATTCATCCCCATAAGGAGCGGTGCTGGTGGTGATACAAGGGAACTGGAATAGCTGAGGGAATTGCTTGTATGATGTCCGATTAGCCAGTGGGGTAAAACCAAAGTCCTCTCTGCATGGCTGCTGTGACGTGCTTTAATAGTAAAGGGCACCCAGCCTTGGGCTGTGACTGCCCTGCTCGAAGCAATTTGTCCTGAATTGATACTCTCAA
Organism: Mauremys mutica; assembly: GCF_020497125.1. Taxonomy (NCBI): domain Eukaryota; kingdom Metazoa; phylum Chordata; order Testudines; family Geoemydidae; genus Mauremys; species Mauremys mutica. The sequence continues at coordinate 867,444 of NW_025423255.1, forward strand.
TAGTGTCCTGCGAGTGGTCGCACTGTTACAGGGGTCGTCCGGGATTACAGCTGGGAACTCTCCGAAGCTCAGGATGCGCTTCCTCAGCTAGGGGAAGTACGTAACCCACACACCTCCAGGGTGTGGTGGGGCGTCCCAGCTAGTGGCACCGGGATCACTTAGAGGGAGAGATAAAATGAGTCTTTTCTACAGTCTTAGCCAGCAGCCAGGTGGCTTTCAGTTCATGCTGTGGAGGCCCACGCACTAAGCTCCTGAGTTCCCAGTTTGATCCCACCCACCGACAAGTCACCGACCCGGATCTGTCAGTGTAACAGACACAGCTGCCACCCCAAGAAGGAGAGAGCTGCCTTGCCATACCCGGCCGCAAAGAGGTGCCAAGCAGTGAGCTGACACCGTTCAGAGCTTCCTGTGACAAACTGCAAACTTTGGACAATAGCGGGGTGGTAGGAAATGTTGCCCTCAGAGTGGCCTGGGTCAGAGCCCATGGGGGGCCCTGGGCTCATCTGCCACGCCCTTTTCCCCCGAAGGACCAAAACCCTGACCACTAGGCAACTTCCCCAAGAGCGAAGGCCATCACAAGGCATCTGTCTTCGAAAGTTTGCAAAGGATGCTGGAGCAGAAAGGGGAGAGAGGATGAGGGTGGCTCTTGGGAGGAGGGAGGGAGCCTTATGAGAATCTCTTGTTTATCACCATCAACCCAATGATCAGATAATTGATGCCTAGAATCTTCCCTGACATGTTGTAATTGATTGGATCTAGGTTTTAAAATGGGTACCACATTTGCAGACGGAGAAATGTCAGCGAGTTTAGTGGAAGGCCATTGCAAGCTCAGCTAATTATGCAATGTAGCTTATGGCCCATCTAACAAGCTCCTCAAACAATAGCTCCCAATTTTCATTCACATTGTTCTGTTTAGAGTTTTTCTCCAAAACACTTTTACTAAACCTTTGGGTCAGCTTTGGAAAGTTAGCCCTTTCAGTGCACCAAATATAAATATTGCTGGTGAGGACTGCCCTCTATTGGTCATAAGAACGGCCATATTGGATCAGATCAATGGTCCAGCCAGCCCAGAATCCTGTCCTCCCACAGTGGCCAATGCCAGGTGCCCGCGAGGGAATAGACAGACCAGGGAATCATCAAGCGATCCATCCCGTCACCCATTCCCAGCTTCCGGCAAACAGAGGCTGGGGACAAGAGCATGGTTTTGTATCCCTGCCCATCCTGGCTAATAGCCAATGATGGACCTGTCCTCCATCAACTTACCTAGTTCTTTGATGGACCCTGTTATAGTCTTGGCCCTCACAACATCCTCTGGCAAAGTTTCCCCAGGTTGACTGTGTTGGATGAAGAAATACTTCCTTTGGTTTGTTTTAAATCTGCTGTCTATTCATTTCATCGGGTGACCCCTAGTTCTTAGTCATCTCTTTTCCAAGCTGAAAACTCCCCTCAGTCTTATTAATCTCACCTCACATGGAAGCTGTTCAAGATCCCTAATCATTTTGGTTGCCCTTTTCTGTACCTTTCCCAACTCCGATATATCTTTTTGAGATGAGGGCCAGCTCCACTATTCAAGATGTGGGCATACCACAGATTTATAGAGAGGCAATATTATATTTCTGTCTTGTTAGCCATCCCTTTCCTAATGACTTCCCAACATTTTGTTGGCTTTTTTGACTGCCGATGCACATTGAGTAGATGTTTTCCGAGAACTATCCACAGTGACTCCAAGATCTCTTTCTTAAGTTGTAAGAGCTAATTTAGACCCCATCAGTTCAAATGTAGAATTGGGATCATGTTTTCCCATGTGCATTACTTTGCATTTATCCACATTGAATTTCATCTGCCTTATTACTGCCCACTCACTCCGTTTGGCGAGATCCCTTTGTCACACTTTGCACTCTCTTTTGGACGTAACTAACTTGAGTTGGTTTGTATCATCTGCAAATGTTGCCACCTCACCGTTTACCCCTTTTTCCAGATCACTTCAGAGTATGTTGAACGGTGCTGGTCCCAGTACAGACCCCAGGGGGACACCACTATTTACCTCTCTCCATTCTGAAAATCAGACCCTTTCTTGCCTTTGAACCAGTTACCTATCCCACAGAGGACCTTCCATCTTATACCATTTTGCTTCAGAGCCTTCGGGGAGAGACATTCTCAAAGGTTTTCTGAAAATCTAAGTATACTATATCCACGGGATCACCTTTATCCACATGCTTGTTGACTCCCTCAAAGAATTATAGTAGATTCGTGAGACATGATTTTCCTTTACAAAAACCATGTTCATTCTTCCCCACTGTAAGCGGGGGCAGACTCACCCGGCGGCGCCTCCTGCTGGTTGTCTTGGGAATTAGCTCTCCAGCTGTCAGAGTGCCCTCTGCAAGCCGGTGATCTGCCTTACCTCAGCTGGCCCCCTGTCCCTCCGAGGACCCCAGTGCCCCTTTTACCCTGGCAGTACCCCCTCAGTTCTGGGTCTCTCCCTCCCAGGGGAACCCCCACCCAATATCCCCACTTCACCTCAGTCTTGGCTACTGCCCAGTCTCCATCCAGCCCCCATTCACTGGGGCAGACTGCAGTATGAGCCACTCATCACAGGCAAAGGGGTTTGGACCTGCCGCCTCTGCTTCCCACTGGGCTGCCCCATTGCAGCCCTGCACCTATTCAGCCTATAGTCAGGCCTGCAGACTGGGGCTTTCCAGGCCAGAGCTCCCAGCTCCTCTGGCCCTTCCCCAGCCCTGCTCCCATTCTAGGTGTCTTGCTTGGGTCCCTGCAGCCAGGCCCTTCTCTCACTACAAGCAGAGGGAGACTGACAGGGCTCCTGGCTCACAGCCTCTTCTAGGGGCTAGCTGGGCCTGACTGGGGCATGGCCACAGCTGAGCCTGCTTCCCCCAATCAGCCCAGGCTCCTTGCCCCAGCCCCAGCCCTCTCCTGGGCTGCTTCAAGCCCCGCAGGGCAGGAGCAGGTAACCACCTGCTACACCCAGGAAATTCCCTTCACCGATGGGTCTAATCATTGGGCTCTACAATTTCACCCAATGTGCCTGGTGCTGACGTTAGCCTTAGTGGCCTGTAATTGCCAGCTGCGTCTCTGGAGCCTTCTTCATACACTGCTCCAGCCAGGGACTAAAGGCCGCCCCAGACTTTCCCCTTCTCCCTTCTGGGAAATCAAGTTCAAGTTCTACAAGGAGCTAAAGAAGCCTCAAACCTGCATCTGAATTAATGTCACATTTCTCACTGCCCGACACAAACAAATGTCATTTCAATCCCAGGTGAGTCCACTTCAGTCATTCCTCAGCCCCATTCCTTCACCCTCCTGCCTTAGCTTAGGGCATTGCGCCACCCTGTGGGCGTTTCATGTCCCTCCTCAGTTTCACATACAGACACCATTTCCTTTGCTGTTCAATGAACAGCAAAAACCTTTCTGTGTCTCTAGTCTGAGAAAGGGCATTCAATTCCATTGAAACCTTCTCTTCTGCAATGGCAACGGTCAGACAGAGGGGACGTGGCCACCTTCAGCCCTGAGAGTGAGATATTCACTCTCCTCTTTCTTCAAGCTGCTGTTGTTAGTCCATAAAACATGTACCATGGAGTAAAAAGCTGCATTTACTCCAGGGTGAGGAAAGAAAGGAGCCACGAACTCCCCGAAAAATCTCTGTGCCCCAGAGAGAACCTGCCCCTGCTATTGGAATCACTGATGTGCTTCAGCTACAATGGGGAAAACATCTGCTCTCATGGAGGTATAGCTCAGTGGTAGAGTGTTTGACTGCAGATCAAGTGGTCCTTGCTTCAAATCCAAGTGCCCTCTAATAAGCCTCTCCTTATTCTTTTATTTTTTTATTTTTTTAAAAAAAGGGAAAACATTTTGATTTCCATTCTCCATTATAGCAAAGAATCCTGTGGCAGCTTATAGACTAACAGACGTTTTGGAGCATGAGCTTTCGTGGGTGAATACCCACTTCGTCAGATGCAAGTAGTGGAAATTTCCAGGATTACTACTTGCATCCGACGAAGTGGGGATTCACCCACGAAAGCTCATGCTCCAAAATGTCTGATAGTCTATAAGGTGCCACAGGATTCTTTGCTGGTTTTACAGATCCAGACTAACACGGCTACCCGTCTGATACTATTCTCCATTATGTTCAGGAGCTCCACTATACGGGGATGCTTGAAATGTATGTAAACACTCAACATTTCACTGTCCAAATGCATAAAAACCTAGCAAACCTGTCCATCAGCTGAAATCAGTTCCAATCCTCTAAGTGTCTAGTTTATGTTTTCGTCAATTAAACAAAGGGATCATAGGAATGTACATTTGAAGATCCCTCTTCTCCAGGCTGTGCTGTGCAGAAGAACAAGAACCACATCCAGTTGGGGTTCAGGAGTCTGACGAGCAAAGGCAACTTGGTGCGGGCTAAAGTCACCAGCACTTTGGCTCCTTCCCATTCAACCAGCAGCTGGGCCCCCAGGACAAGGCATGAGAAGACGACAGTGGCTCTGAGCAGGAAAATAGCCACCAAGAAGCTGGCTAAAGCTGTCAAGATCCCCAGGGAGGTCACCATGCCCATGTCTAGAATGTACTGACTGCAGCGGGGACCAAAAAGGCAGAGAAAAGCCCTCAAAAGTTCTAAGCTGCCAAGCCCCAGATTGTAGCCTGATTTGGGGTGGGTTAGTAGGGTCGGTGGAATTTATCCATTTAATTTGATAATTATTTTTAAATTAATTAGTAATAATAATTAATGGATATTAATAATATGGGTATGGCTTGCCAATGTGTATGATTAGAAGATAAAGTTTGTTCTGAATTAGGCTTTACAGAGTTTATAAAAGGAGCTTTGGGGTATATGACAGGAACTTACACTGAGACAGAAATAGTCATCAAGACCTTTTATTAAAATCAATGAAACAATAAGTAAATGTAAAAATGTTCAAACAGTTTGAGATTACAAAGTTACAAAATATTACAGTTTTTTAAGAGATATATTTATGATAATACACTGTTATAAACTCACTTTGTGCAGTAGCACTTTGGGTGTTGTTCACACTTTTGATAAAGGAAGTTAACTTTAACCCTATATAAACTAGAGTACTTGTGGCACCTTAAAGACTAACAAATTTATTTTAGCATGAGCTTTCGTGAGCTAAAGCTCACTTCTTCGGATGCTTTAGCTTTAAAGTGAGCTTTAGCTCACGAAAGCTCATGCTAAAATAAATTTGTTAGTCTTTAAGGTGCCACAAGTACTCCTGTTTTTTTTGCGGATACAGACTAACACGGCTGCTACTCTGAAACCTATATAAACTAGGTGCTTTTTAAAAGGTAAAGCAGAAACTAGATTCCTTTATACTTACAGCTTTGAAAAGAAATAATACCACGGCCTATCAATAGTTAACAGCCTTCATAGATGGGTAGCATCGATGCGTAGATGGGGTTGAGGCGATGGGTAAACAGGAACAGATAGATGGGTGTATCGCCTGCCTAATGGTAATTTGTTTTACCTTTTATAGAGCATTATTTGGAAATCTTTCCTCCTATGCTCAAATTTTGTTTTCCCCTCACGGAAATGTTAGGGTACACCTGCCTTATAGGCTAACGTGTGTGCGTATGAGTGACAGATATGTACGCATTTGTGGTGTACTTGTTAGATTTGTGGGCAAAAATCCCTATTTCCACCCTTTACTGTTATTGGTTTAGTTAAAGGTCTTCAGACGTCTACGTAGGTAATTTGTCTTACTATTACTTTTCTGAGTAAGGGTCTTAAAGGTTGCCTTCAACGTCACAGGATGTCTGACCTGGATGTCTGGAGGTATCTTGCATTTCAGCTATTGCAAATCTATAAATCTATAAGCCTATTACATACTTAAATTTATCAAAAAGACATTTTATACAGACCAACAAATTAATCCTCAAGGCTACAAGGTGATCAAAATCCTACCTAAAATCAAGACAGGATAAGGCTAATGTCATCTCCAAAGCCAGGGCTAAGAAGGTAACACTGAGAAAGAAGTGGAGAGATTTCCATTGGGATGACTCCTGCTCCCCTAATGGCTCTTTTATGAATCACCATGGACCACCCGGAGAGATCAAAGTCCTGCAGGACAAACAGCCCCATGGACAGTATAATGAAGTGGTGGCAGTGGGAGGAAGTGTTTCTCTTCCAGAGGGGAAGTGCTGTGTTTTGTGTAACACCTGCCAGGTGAGTGATGCACTGACAGGGCAGCTGCCCATGAGCTCATTCTCTTTGATCTGCTTCTGCTGTTACTTCAGAGCCAGCACTACTGGGAATGTGTCCCTGTCACTTCACCAGCTCTAGAACAGGCTCTGTCTGCAGCCCAGCTCTGATTAATCCCACTTTTTAATGTATTCCTACTGCGATACTTTCCCAGTTCTCTGCCTCATTCAAACATTCCGTTCAGAGACTATGGGGAGGGATGGACTAATTGTGTGACATTCGGTAAGTTGCCATCGTATGTGATTGAAACCTCTGCTGGAGGTGGGCAGGAGCCTGTTACACACATAAAATAGTTAAGTTTTACTAAACTACTGCTACACATTCAAACCTTTCTGTACACACACAACAGAAATTGGTGCTCTGAGAAATGGCAACTTTCCTTTAACACAGACCATTGTTTTCTGTACTTTCAGAGGCATTGAAATAGAAGCACATTGCCTTTAAACAGCTGTGTAGTGAGGCAGTGTGGCTCCCCTCCACCCCAGAGGAAGAGCCCAGCCGGAGGCCAGAGTGGGCGGAGCTAGGGAGCTCTGAACCCACCCACAAAGCATCAGGCGGCGACCTGGAACTATAAAGGCCGGCCCTCAGAGCTCAGTCAGGCCCCAGCGGCCGGAGAGAGCAGACGTCCCCAGGGGAGCTTGAGACTGGGAGGCTCCAGCTGCCCCAGGCAGCCACCCAGACTGGCCAGAGCTCCCCCGCGCCCGCTACCCGGAGGAGTTGCTGGACCTGCCACCCAGCCCCGGCCGTGACGAGCCCATGCTCCTGGGCCCTGCAGAGGCCAATGTCTGGATCCAGGTAGCTCCCGAGGGGGCGTACGGAAGTAGCCCGGGGGCAGCCGACCCCAATCTGGCTGCAGCAATACCGGCGCCTATGTCGGTGTGTTGCGGCCAGGATCCCCACTGACTAAGCAGCGGATCGTCAGCCGCTGCTAGGGCCCCGGGCTGGGACGCAGTGGAGTGGCAGGGCCTGCGTCCCCCCCGCCACCCCATTCCTGGGGGGCAGACTCCCCCTCTCCCTGGCCTGAGGAGGCCGAAGCCTGTGACTGTTGCTCAGCCCTGCTGCAGGGCCTGAGCCTCCTGACTCACTGTTTGCTGCCCTGCCCTGACCTAGGGCCAGGCCTTAACTGTTGTTACGGCTCAGCCCTGCCGAAGGGCCTGAGCCTCTTGCCCCACAGGGCAGCTGACTGCCACAAGGGCTGCCAAGGGAGACCCCGGCTGGACTATTTCCCTGGACCCATCAGTGTGCAGTGACCTGGTGTGGCTCCCCTCCACCCCAGAGAGAGGGTTGAGCCCCCGTGAACTTGTGTACAAGCTGCTATTTCATGATCAGCAGCACAGCCTCTGGAAATTTACCACCCATAGAGCTGATTGTTTCTAACTGCAGGGTTAGCCAGACCATTCAGTAACATTATCGCTCTGTCTACAAAGCCTTTGGTTAGTGACGAATCATGAGACGTATCCCTTCCTGCTGTAATTCCACTGACTCCAGTGTTCTCTTTCCCCAGTTCTGGCTCCAAGAAAATAAACAAATTAAAACAACCTTCAGAACTAACATGCTGTGGGAAAGTGGAAATGTTGATAGACACACACAAGACACAGAAGAAACTGAATTATTTGAGCTATCTGCTTTGTGTGTGTGTGAGCGGTGGGGCTTTTTGTTTGCTCCTGGCAGGTGCAACCCTGTCAGATTTGTCTGTGGGGAAGGGCCAGAGAAAACAGACATCCTGGCCTTCTAGGTTGGGGTTAGGCAAAGGAATAACAACCCTGTCCCATAACAAACAAAATATGTTACAGAAACAGTGGTAGGAACAGTGCTAGAGAAACTGGTAAATAATCACAGTGCCCAGGCTTGAAGTAATCGGAAACACAGAACTAAAAAGCAAAGCTCAGGGGATATTTGGGGTTTATTCTCTGAGTTTAGCCATGTGCTATAGCACAGGGAGTACTTTGGGAAGTCTCCCATCCCACAACGGGGGAAAGGAAAAGGATTCTTAAGTTCTAGCATGGATTGAAGGAGGATGGCGATGGGGAATAAGGGAATCCCTCTGACTTACCCTAACTATGTCTGTAGTTACAGCGGGTGAAATGACGTTTTTCCCTATCCCTGCCGTGTTCCTGCTCTTTGTTATAGTTCAATATATTTTAAGTGCGGAATGTTGTACTCAAAGTACTATACAGGATCTTTTCAGGGGGATTAAGGCAAAACGCCACATTTATTAGTAATACAGGTATCAATTAATACTCTGATATGCATATGAGATATATATCACAGTCATGCATTCACAAACACACGCCGTCTTGCTGTTGTTACCAACTAGTTGCTCCCCTTAACTGCACTGGCCAGGTGAGTTAGATGGGGGAGGGATGGAGCTGGGCTTCTGCCGATCCGGATCGATGCTCCGATGGTGACAAGACGAGACCCGGGGTCCTTCTGCAAGACACCTCACATTTATAGCAGCTTCCCCCTTATGCAAATCTAGACCAGATTCAAAATCTGGGTCTGTGTCCATTGGTCTGTGTCCGTTGGTCTTTGTGCTGCTTTTCTCTGGGTGTTGTCCCAATGCTGCTCAAAGAGGGTGTTTTCTAAAGAAGGTGCTGGCTTCTAATCCCTGAGGCCGTCAATATGTCTGCTCTTCTTTGTGGGGCCCACTTGACAAGTTGTATTGTCCTTTGCTCTGGCTCCCATTCCCTCTGCAACTGTTGTAGCTGTCTGGAGGTGGGTGTCTTCCAAGCCTCACTCATTCACACCTCATTCAGTCAATAGGGCAATTGATTACAGAGTGGGGGGAAGATCTTATTCTACTTTTAGCAAAAAGGCACATGTTTCTTTTACTGTAACTATACTATCCTTAGGGGCTACAATATTTGATACAAAGTTTTCTACCAATTTTCTATATAGGGATCTAATACAAAGTTGTATGAAAATAAGAGAGGCACAATGCCAAGTCATATGAAATACAAAATAACATCATGCAAGATGCAATGTCATAAAGATACTTAATACAAAATAACACAATGCAACGTCATAAAGATTTATAGAGATAGTTAATACAGAGATTTCTCTATACACACACACACACACACACACACACAAACCTACCTCTCCTAATGTTGGGAGGGGCACAGGAGAAAGGACAAAAGAAGCAAGAGACGAAGAGAAAGGAGGGAGGGAGAGATGGAGGAAAAGGTGAAACAAAAACAACAAACCCTAATGTCCCCAGTGATTCTAAGGGACAAAATCCCAGATGCGCAATAAACTTCTGCCTCCTTAAGCTCGTGTTTTCCATGCCTAGAATTCGACTGTCAGCAGATGGATCAGACTGAACAGGTTTCAAACCTCGAGGAGGCTCTTACCTTCTAAACAGGGACGGCTGTTTTCTAGTAAAATCACCGAAAGGGAAGGAGAAAACTCGAAAGAGGTTCCTGCTGGCACTCACGTCCGTGAACCCGAATACTTTCTCAGTCCTCAAAGAGAGACCTGGAGAAGGAGACTTGCTGAAGCAAAGTCACAGGGGTCTCTGAGGTTTCCCTGGCCCCTCGCCCCTGACCTGCCAGGCTGATGTCAGCATCTCTCTGTGAGGTCACCACCTCCCCACCACCTTTGACCAATAGGCTGAGGTCCTGCAAAAGGCCTTTGTGATGTCACTGCCACACCCCTCCCTTGCTGGGCTAATGTCCTGCCCCTGCCCAGGCACTTTGGAGGTTTGAGCTACTCCCTGTGGTCACCCCACTCAAGGAGCGTTCGTTCTACGCAGCAAGCCGGCTAGACAGGGAAACATCAGATGCTGCTCCCAACGCTACACTCAGTTTTTCAGAAATTAGTCGACTTTACGGCCAGAAGAGACCATTAGAGCATCTAATCTAACCCCTGCATATCACAGGCCTCCTGTATGACACAATAGCAGGTGAGGGAGGGGGTCTGAGGAGGCGAGTGGTGGGCAGTGGCGAAGGGGCGGGTGAGCCGGCGGCATGGAAGGGGGGGGGCTGAGGAGGCGAGTGGGAGGGGCTGGTGAGCCGGCAGCAGGGGACTGAGGAGACGAGCTATGAGTCAGTGGCTGACCTGGTCTGCTGATCTGGTCTGGCTCCCAGCCCCTCTCCAAGGGTTGCAGCTGTCTGGAGGTGCTGCCTTCCTCAGTCCCACCTCATTCACTCCACAGGGCAACTGATTACAAAGTGGGGGGAAGATCTTATTCTACTTCTAGCAAAAAGACATTTTCCTTTTACCTTAATTATACTACCTTAGAGGCCCGCTATAACATATTACCAAGGTTCAATGCCACCGTTTTGGCAGGACGGTGCTAGGGAAGGAGGGTTTGTTTCCACGGGGCGGGCGGAACTTGGCGGGGGATTGTTTTGGGGAGGGGCTCAGCGGTGCTGGGGGGTGGTGTTCGGTGAGGCCGGGGGGGGCTTCATCCCTCAGGTGTTTTCTTTGGAGTAATTTTGCCCTCGCCGCTTTACGAGTTGTGCAGGTCTGGACTAAACCACAGCCTCGGGACTCAGCATTCAAGTATCCTGCAGTCTGAACTTCACATCTGATACATTCCCTCATTGGCTGCCATTGTTTGGCCAGCAGGGAAGTGCTTCTTGTCCAACAAGGCAGCCAGATTGGGACCCGTAGGCACGGAATGACTCTGAAGGAATCAGCTGTTTCTCTCTGTGCTTTGGATCCAAATGGTAAAAGACAGTTGTGCCCAATTTAATTATGGTGTCCTTTAGGAGTGTGATCAATGCCACTTAACTAGGGAGCAAGTTCTAAAAATAGTTTACCTGGGCCACAGGTCACCATAGCTTCCATCTCTGGGGTGAAAATCAACCACTAGTAGCTGCAATTTCTACCTGAGCTCTTGTCAAATCTTTGACTTTCCTTGGATTAATTTGACACTTCTCTGGCGTAGAATTCTTCACCAACCGCACAACAGATCAGTAGCGACAGTGAGGTACAACTCCCCCAAATATGCCCTTTTATTTATTTAATCTGGTGGCACAGATTAAAATTAGGGACTAAATTCAGGTGCGATTTAGAATCCCTGTAAGACACCAAATGTCAGGTCTCTATTAAAAATAGGTATCTTTCTGCAGCTATAGCACATTCAACACGGATTTCATTTTCTACACAGTTGCAGCATCTCCCAGGGGTGAGCTGAAGAGAAAAGTCACTTCCATTTTTCCCATCTCTGTCTAGATAGGGATTGTATTTCCCAAATAATAGGCAACATGCAGCTAATGAGGAAGGAGATCTCTTCAGGAGCCACTTCCTGCAGGGCCTGGGCCACAACGGCTTTGGGAGCCCAATGCATGGGCACTTTGTTTAGTTATAAGTTATTTACGAGGGAATCCTCTTCCCAGCCCTTCAGAAAAAATACTGACCTAACCAACTGCACAACAGGGGGGGATTGGGATGGTGATGGGGAATAAGGGAATCCCTGTGATTTACTCCATCTTCTTCTGTTGTTCCAGAGGGTGAAATGACATTTTCCCCTATCCCTGCCCTGTTCCTGCTCTTTGTTATAGTTCAATATATTTTAAGTGAGAAAAATGGTAGTAAAAATATCTGCTCTGCAGCACAACCTGAACCAACATCAGAGCAACTGGGAGTGAAACAACTTCTTCCCCAAGAGTGAACTCGATGACTAACAATGGCTGTGAAATGGGGGAACAGTATAACCGTGATGCTCAGGGTTTGTTTAGACTAGGGAAAGTGATGGAGTTTAGGTCAGGTCAAGGGGGAAGCTAATGGCAACCCCTACACCTGGGCTGCATCTGCACAACAACTATAATTGTCTTGTTACACCAAGATCACTAACTTGAGCAGCCAACACCATATACAGTCCTAGTGGATGGAAGGCACAGGTAGCTTTAGCCTCAGTGTAGCTTGTTGGGATCAAACCTCTCTCCCACCTGGAGCTGATGAACATTCCTGGCAGGAGGGAAACACACTCATTTGACTCAAAGGAAAGGAGTTGATAGAAAAGATCACAGGACTGACACCAAAGAAGGATGAGCTGCAAAAGGCAGAACCAGGCAACTGATCTGGTGGAGCTGAGACACCACGGTGAAGATGGTACAAAAATCACTGTGTGGGAATTAGCAAATGTGATTTAAAAAACAAAACCAAAAAACCTTTCTCCAGCCCTAGTCAAGGGATTTAAAACAGTTCTCTCTCATGTGGATTTTCTGATGTGTAATAAGGTTTGAGCTCTGTTTGAAGCTTTTCCCACACTCAGGGCACGTGTAGGGCTTCTCCGCTGTGTGGTTTCTCTGATGTACGATAAGGTGAGAGCTCCGCCCGAAGCTTTTCCCGCACTCAGAGCATGTGTAGGGCGTCTCCCCTGTGTGGATTCTCTGATGTGCGATAAGGGTAGAGCGCTGATTGAAGCTTTTCCCGCACTCAGAGCGCGTGTAGGGTGTCTCCCCTGTGTGGATTCTCTGATGTGCGATAAGGGTTGAGCTCTGCCCAAAGCTTTTCCCGCACTCAGAGCACGTGTAGGGCGTCTCCCCAGTGTGGATTCTTTGATGTGTAATAAGGTTTGAGCTCTGTTTGAAGCTTTTCCCGCACTCAGAGCACGTGTAGGGCGTCTCCCCTGTGTGGATTCTCTCATGTCTGATAAGGTGAGAGCTCTGCCCGAAGCTTTTCCCGCACTCAGAGCACGTGTAGGGCGTCTCCCCAGTGTGGATTCTCTCATGTCTGATAAGGTGAGCGCTCTCCCCGAAGCTTTTCCCGCACTCAGAGCACGTGTAGGGCGTCTCCCCAGTGTGGATTCTCTGATGTGTAATAAGGTTTGAGCTCTGTTTGAAGCTTTTCCCGCACTCAGGGCACGTGTAGGGCTTCTCCCCTGTGTGGTTTCTCTGATGTACGATAAGGTGAGAGCTCCGCCTGAAGCTTTTCCCGCACTCAGAGCATGTGTAGGGCGTCTCCCCTGTGTGGATTCTCTGATGTGCGATAAGGGTAGAGTGCTGATTGAAGCTTTTCCCGCACTCAGAGCACGTGTAGGGCGTCTCCCCAGTGTGGATTCTCTGATGTGCGATAAGGGTTGAGCTCTGCCCAAAGCTTTTCCCGCACTCAGAGCACGTGTAGGGCGTCTCCCCAGTGTGGATTCTCTGATGTGTAATAAGGCTTGAGCGTTGATTGAAGCTTTTCCCGCACTCAGAACACGTGTAGGGCGTCTCCCCTGTGTGGATTCTCTCATGTCTGATAAGGTGAGCGCTCTCCCCGAAGCTTTTCCCGCACTCAGAGCACGTGTAGGGCGTCTCCCCAGCGTGGATTCTCTGATGTGTAATAAGGTTTGAGCGTCGATTGAAGCTTTTCCCGCACTCAGCGCACATGTAGGGCGTCTCCCCTGTGTGGATTCTCTCATGTCTGATAAGGTTTGAGCTCCGCCCGAAGCTTTTCCCACACTCAGCGCACGTGTAGGGCGTCTCCCCAGTGTGGATTCTCTGATGTCTGATAAGGTGAGAGCTCCGCCCGAAGCTTTTCCCGCACTCATGGCACATGTAGCGTCTCTCTTCCAAGTTGATTCTGTTGCGTGGAATAAGGGCTGAGTGGCTACTGTAGTTTTGCTCTGGCCTCTGCTGAGTCTCACAGGCTTTTGTGTTTTCTGGGAGTGTACAACTCCTGGAAACATTCCCTTTGGATCTTCCTGATAACATCCAATGTGGATATACTTGCACAGTGTCTTCCTGCTGGGGTTTCTCCTCCTCGTTCTCACTCACCAGCCCATCGCCGGATGGGAGACAGAGAGAATCCAGACATAGGTCACTCCCTGTGCCTGAGAAAAAGGAAATGTCAGAGAGAGGAATGGAAACCAAAATATATCTGGGAGAGATCAAACCTATCAGGTGCTGATTTTCCCCAAACCCTTCCACAGAGAAGAGAGGAAGGGATCAGTTCTGGGTCCTCATTGCACCATAACTCTCGGGGAAAGTGAGATCAGGGAGGGACCTGCTGCCAGTTGTCAGTCAGAATAGGAGGGAAGCCATGAGTGACATCTGCCATAATGATTCCACATCTGCAGGGAAGAATCCTGAACTTGAAGAGCTCATGGGGTCTTTGTAGGGCATCCCAAATGTTTCCTGCATTCCTAAGCAGTTGTTGAGTTGTTGAACCAATTCCTCACCTGCAAAGGAAGCTCTCGGGACCACTTCTTTCTCAGAGCCCTGGAGGTCCGGGACCCACGGCTCTTCCCCTCGTTCCAGCTGCGAGATCACATCAGGTTTGGAAACTGGAAACCCTACTGCAGGCAAAGAAAACAAGGGAGGTCAGTGGAATTTGTGGGATACTTGTCACAAAGAATATTCCATAGTTTTAACCCCATCTCATTTTTAGACAGTAACATCTGTAGCTCTCAGGATTCATCTGCTTGCCTGCATCAATATCTTTTTTCTTATAAGTACAGTATTGTGATAGGTTTATTAATTCATATTAAAAAAATATTTGGCTGTAATGCAAGAAACCTACAGGCCAAAAACCTGCATTTTAAGCTAAAGCAAAGTTAGCATAGCTATATCCTGTGCCCTTTTACCCAGAAAAGGAACTGTTTTTCCTATACCCAAACAAAGTGCCTACGCTTAGGTCTAAGACCCTTTACCTAGACCAACAGACAATGAAGAATAGCAAAGGGGATTTTTCAAAGTTGCACTCACAGACTGAACAAGTACCCCACAAGTGCGCAGATACCTGTCATCCATACGCACATACATACTAGCCTATGGAGTAAGCGTACCCTAACATTTCTATGGGGGAAGACTGAAATTTGGGCTTAAGAGGAAGGATTTCCGGCATTTATTTCTATAAAAAGAGGTAACCTACCTCACGATGGTATCCCCACCCCCACCTCGACCTCCTCCTTCTTTTCTACACTTCACCATCTTCAACTACGTATTCATGCTATCCATCTACGACAGCTATTAACCAGTAATACGCTGCACTTATTTTCTTTTCAAACCTTAAGTTCAAAAGGGACTCGGCTAAGCTTGGTCTCTCTAAACTTTATTTTAATTTGTGTATCAGATTATTTAGTTGACCTAAAAAGTAAATTCCAAAGTAGATTTGACAGCTCTTTGCATTAGTTTCCCTTGCAAGAGCTGTGAAACCAGAACCGCCAGAGGCGAGGCCAACAGCAGTTTATCAAAACAGGGTGTGAATATTAACCAAAGCTTGCAGCACATAATATTGTATCATCATATGTATCTCCTGAATAACAGTAATACAATTGTAACTCTGTAATTCTACCTGTTTTACAATTTACTTACTATTTCATTGAGTTTAATAAAGTCTTTATGCCTATATCCGTCTCCCTGTGAGCTTCCTGTCATACCCCCGAAGGTCCCTTTATCAATTCTGTGGAACCCGATTCAAAACACGAACTTTTATCTTCTGATTAAACAAATTGGCAAGCCTAAACCCATATTAATTAATATAAATGATTAAGTATTATTAATTAATTAAAATAATTACAATACAAATTAAATTAAGTTGATAAATCAAATCAACATTACTAACACACCCCAAATAAGGCTACGCATCCCAAGGCCATCTTCCTTGGCTCAAAGGGGCAGGAGAGTTACTATTATAACAAATCATATTCATTACCTTAGTGCCTAAGGACCAACTAACAGTGGGCCCCCATTGTGCTAGGCAAAGTGCAAACAGAGAACAGTAGATGGCCCATGCCCTGAAGAATTTACAATCTAAATCAGGGGTAGGCAACCTGCGGCACACAAGCTGATTTTCAGTGGCACTCACACTGCCTGGGTCCTGGCCCCTGGTCGGGGGGGGCTCTGCATTTTAAATTAAGCTTCTTAAATATTTTAAAAACCTTATTTACTTTACATACAACAATAGTTTAGTTCTATATTATAGACTTATAGAAAGAGACCTTCTAAAAACATTAATATGTGTTACTGGCACACGGAACCTTAAATTAGAGTGAATAAATGAAGACTCAGCACAGCACTGCTGAAAGGTTGCCGACCCCGATCTAAATAGACAGGACAGACACAGAATGGGGGAAGGGGTAGAACTCACTGTTAGAATAGAGATATTCAGGCCTGCCTGTAAAGCCTAGACTTTAAGAACGTAGGTGTATTTTTATCACTTTGTCTTTATACCCCTGTAACTAGCTAATTATCAAAATCTCAGTCTGCCTGTGTAAGGGCCTTCTCTCACTAGGATAGGCTGAGGCCTTGTTCTTAGGCTAAGGCCTTTGGCTAAGCAGCAGGGGCAGCCATAAGCTGGGAAGCGAAGGGTCACATCCTCACATCCCTAACCAGTCACACGGAAATAAGGTGCTATTGGGCTGTTAGGAAGATGATCCTGTCCTGATAGTGCCCATCGCCACCAGATAAAGATACAGATCTTAAGATGGATAAAGAAAACTTAGTTTGATAGCAGCTTGTCTGGAAAGAAATCACTTATCAATGGTTGTGAAACCCTCATTTCTGTACTGTTTTATCTTTATGGCCACCACTTTAACCTTGTTAATCAGTCTGGTTCTCTAATTGTTTCTGTCTGCTGCATAATTATTTTTTCTAGGTGTAAGTTCATTAGGGCAGTGGAATATGCTTGCTTGGAAATAACCCCAATAAACATCGCATTATCTGTGCTTCAGACTTCTGGTCATTTGCTGCTTGCTGTCTGCGTGACAAGAACCAGGGAAGTGGGAGGGTGAAGGGAAAACCCTCTAACAAATGGACATGACCTGATAACCAAGAGGTGAGCCTTTAAGGAAGGTTTTAATACACTTTGGAACAGATCAGGGATTCCCCTGAGGACTGAGAGGGAGCGATGGTAAACACGCATTTAGATCCTTTTCTTGTTTGATATCTTTTCCCCATAAAGCTTAACCTCTGGCACTGTCATGGATCCATAGGATCTGTGCAATGCCCTGGCTTTTAAACAGTCCTTGGGAGGTGCCCCTTGAGTGCACTAGACCCCCAAGGGCTCCCACTCTTCCACAAGGACAGGCCACTTAGCTTCAGCACCTGACAACGAGCCACTTCCTCGGTGCCCTTCCTGCACACTCCTCTCCACTTCTTCCCATTACTCTCAGCCAGCAACACCTCCCAGCACCTTGGGAGATTCTTGTGTTCCCTCCTCGTCTCTCACAACCTCGTCCCTCCCTGCTGCTTCTTAGCTCTAACCCTGCACACACCCTCCCCATGTCCTGACACCCCAGAATTATCTACTCCCCTCTTCTCCTCCCTTCCCACAGCTCTGTTCTCCCTTCATCCGTGGGGTCCTGAATGGCAACATTATACGCTCTCCTATCAAAATAGGAGCTCATCTGACTGTCTCACAAGCCAGGCATGAGTCATACACCTATTTACTCAATTTAGAATTCTAAAGGAGGTATATTTTCCTCTTAAAATGAGGAATAGGCATGAAAGCTACAGTTATTAATGTATCCAATAAGGATACATTAAATGCAATTTTAAAATGACTGACGGCACCAAAAAGGCACATGTCCAAAAATGATACTAGTGGGTGGGAGATAAGGCAAAAAAAGCGGGGGCAAGGAAACTTGTTAAAACTTGTATGAGGAATAAAGGTATAAAGTTATTACTACTCAGGTTCTTTAGAGACCCCACAGCTTCTAATAAGCCAGGGGACAGGACTCCTTACCCAGCGAGGTCACTGACTCATAGTTCTCCTGCATGACATCCCTGTAGAGGGCTCTCTGAGTGGGGTCCAGCAGAGCCCCCTCTCCCCTGGTGAAGTACACAGCCACCTCCTCGAAGGTCACCGGCCCCTGAAAGTGCAAGAGTCCAACACTCAGTACCTGCTGCCCCACTCACAACCCCACTATTCACAGAACAGCAGCACCAGGGAAATGGAAGCTCTGGGAGGCACATGTTAACAGAGTCCCACCCCACCTTGCCTAGAACAGCCAGGAGGCATCAGAGGGTGGAAAGAGAGAACCTCTGTGTCTCCCAGCTGACAGACGGAGGCAGGGTCTTCACGTTTATCACATAACTACTAGCCAGAGCTTAATATAGGAGATGGGGCTGTCTCTGGACCCTGCTGGTGGCTCCCTGGTAGGAATCCCAACACTCTCCAAATAAAATATATGGAAGAAAGGGGAAGTCAATAGTAAAGAATAGAAGGTCAGAATTGTAGAAAGTTGGCAAGGGAAGCTATCAGAAATCAATGACCAATTAATGAAAATAAGAAGGAAGTTTTTAAAAAGTATATTAAGTACAAAATTAATCCTAACAATGGAAGTGGTAAATTACTGCATGGAAATGGCAGAATTATCAAAAATAATGCAGAAGAGGTAAAAGTGTTAAATAAATATTTCTCTCCTGGATTTGGAGAAAAACGGATGATATAAGTCATATAAGACGTTGACGACGACAGTCTTTCCATTCCAACAATAACTCACGAGGATGTTGAACAGCAGCTATTACAGTTAGACATGTTTAAATAAGCAGGTCCAGATAACTTGTATCCCAAGAGTTTTGAAAGCCCTGGTGGAGGAGTGTGGTGGACTTTTAATGGTGATTATAATTAGGACTTGGAACACTGGGGAAATTCCAGAAGACTGGACTAAAGCTAATGCCGTGCCAATATTTTAAAAGTGTAAAAGAGATGACCCAGCTAATTATGAGAGTGTTAGTCTGATACTGGGCAAGATAATGGAGCAGCGAATATGGATTTAATTAATAAAGAATGAAAGGAGGGTAATATAATTAGTACCAATTAACAAAGGTTCAGAGACAACAGATCCAATCAAACTAACTGGATATCCTTATTGGATGAGATCAAAAAGTTTGGTTGCAATTTAATAGTATTGATGTAATATACCTAAACTTCTGTAAGGCATATGACTTGGTCCAGCACAACATTTTGACTAGAAAACTAGAAAGATAAAAATAAACACAGCATACATTAAATAGATTAAAAACTATGATTGTAAATGGGGAACCATGCTTGAGTAGATTTCTTTCTAGGGGGTTCCCACAGGGATTGGTTCTTGGCCCTGTGTTATTTAACATTCTTATCAATGACCTGGAAGAGAATATAAAATCATCACTGATAACGTTTCCAGTTGCCACAAAGATCGGGGTTGGTGGTAACTAATGAAGTGTCAGTAGGTTCAGGCTTCAGCACTGGGAGTCTGGGTAGTTTTCCCAGCCATGGCTAGAGGGTTATTTCCTGTTCCACAAAGAGGGGAAGTTCCATTCCCAACACCTGTGCCTTGAAATTAGGCCCTGGCACTACACCCCACATGCAGCCTAGTGGTATGATTATCAAATGATTAGGACATAATTATGAGGCATTTTGTGCAAGATGCGTCACGTTCAGTGTCATTGGAAAAGTTATGATTTGCTGAATATGATTGTCCTATTTGTGTGCATGTATCATGTTTGTATCTAAAGTTATGGATATTGACTCTGCATCTGTATTTCAAATGTGCTTACTCTGGGTAACAGCCACAACGAGCCTTTCAGGTACAACAAAGAAGCCAGACAGTGTTCATGGCTCATCAACAAAGACAATGGACCATGGAAGAGCTTAGCCTTCCTGTGAATGTTTCAGCCAGCCTATGAGTCATGGCTACTATGACTCAGCAGGACATGCTAGAGCATGTGACCAGACCATTTGACACTAAACTCCATTTTGGTAGCTGTATTTTTCCACTAACTGGAATGGGAACTGAGTTTGGAACAAAGGGTTCCTGCCATAGGGAAAAGCTACATAAGGTGGGGTGTGATGGCATCTCTTGGCCTCATTCCGCACACAAAAACTCCTGGAAACACCTGAGGAACAAAGACTGAACTGGGGGATGTGCTGGTCCCAGGGTAAAGGGATTTCTAGCTTGTGTATGGAAACTTGGGGGACTGCTTCTATCATCAGTCAGGGTGAGAAATTGCTAATTCAAATTCTATCCATCTAGTATGTTAGGCTTTTTTGAGTTTTTGGTTATTTGCTAAGTCATCTGCTTTGATCTGTTTGCTATCACTTATCGCTGGGAAATTGGCTGTTGTCTTCTCTCTCTCCTTGAGTGGCTCAGGTAAAGCACTCAGGTAGCTTAGTTGGGTGTATGGCGCCACCTGCTGTCGTGTTGGGTGATAACAGGGCCTGAAGAGGCTGGCTGAATGTCCAGCAAAGCAGTGTGAGAAGGTGTGATGGAGTAGGGGCTGTCTGTGTGGGGGATGGGAGAGCCAGGGATTACTTTAGGTGAGAGACAAGTGCTCAGCCTGTAACCTGAGCCAGGGAGCGGTGTCAACGCCTTTGCCCGGGAAGGTGGACAAAGGAAGGGGCCGGCTGGAGGGAGGGGAGTTTAGTTTTGGTTTTGGGCTGGGTGGTTGGAATTTAGGGGATTAAGCTTCCTGGACCCCAGAGGGGCTTGACTGAGGGGTGCTGGCTGTGCCTCCAAGCTCTGCTGTAACCTGCATTCCTGTTGTCCAATAAACCTTCTGTTTTACTGGCTGGCTGAGAGTCACTGTGAGTCCTAGGAAGAGGGGTGCAGGACCAAACTCTCCCACACTCCGTGACAACTGGTGGCAGCGGTGGGATTTACTGCACCCCCATGAACGGCGCTTCCTGCAGTAAGTGACTGGGGAGCAGTAAAAGAAAGGGACAATTTTAGGGGTAATTAACCCCTGGGAGTGTGTGACCAGAGAGAAAGAATTTGCAGTAACAGGGTCCCCCGGGGGATTGCAGCGAGCGGTCCCAGGGGCGGAGGAGTCTGCGGCTCGACCCTGGCAGAGAGGTGGTGACCTCAAGAAGGGCTGGTGCACTAGGGGTCTCCCTGGAAACCGTGGGGAGCGGTGAGCACCCCGGCCTGCGAGTGGCCAGCAGGAAGATGTATGCCAAGCGGCGTAAGTGCGACCTGGTGGAGCTGTGCAAGCAGAGGGGGCTGCGCAGAGGGAGGCTCACCAAGGACCAGCTGATTGCCCAGCTGGAGGAGGGAGACCACTTGAATGAACTGATCCCTGTGTCTGAGGGAAGCAGCCTGGCAGATGCAGCGCAGGCCCCAGTGTCTGTCCCAGCTGGGAGTGGTCAGCCGGCAGCTGAGGGCTTCCCGAGACCCCCCATCCCTATGCCTAGGGGAAGGGCGGGGAGGAGCCCAGTGAATACCGAGGGCACTGTGACCCCTCCGGCCAGCAGGGGATCCTCCCGGCGAAGCTCACCCCCCAGCAGGGGATCGTCCCGGCGACGCTCGGCATCCGTGGAGCGGAAGCGGCTGGAATGGGAGAAGGAGCTAAAACTGAGAGAGCTGGAGGATCATGAGAAACAGAGAGAACATGACCGGGAGGAGAAAGAGAGACAGAGAGACCATGAGGAGAGACAGAGAGACCATGACCGGGAGGAGAAAGAGAGACAGCATCATCATGAGCTGGAACTGGTGAGGCTGAGGGGCAGTGAGCCCCCGGCTGCGGTGAGTGAGGGGGGGCCCAGGACTGCGCAGAGCTTTGATAAGTGCATCCTGCCCCAGCGTAAGGAGGGGAAGGACATGGATGACTTCCTGGATGCCTTTGAGATGGCCTACAAGCTGTACCAGCTAGATCCTGTGGACAGGCTCCGAGTTCTCACCCCCTTACTGGACCCCAAGGCCGTGGCATTGTACGGCCAGCTGGAAGAGACGGAGAAAGGGAACTACGAACTATTCAAGCAGGCCCTGCTGCGCGAGTTTGGGCTGACTCCTGAGATGTACGGGAGAGGTTCCGGAGTCAGTATAAAACCCCTGAGGTCTCCTATCTGCAACTAGCCGTCCGCATGGAGGGATACATCAGCAAGTGGGCAGATGGGGCCCAGACGAAGGGGGACGTGATTAAACTGCTGCTACTGGAGCAACTGTATGAGCGGTGCCCATCCGACCTGAGGCTGTGGTTGAGGGACCAAAAGCCGGAGAACCCGCAACATGCAGGGCGGCTGGCCGATGACTTTGTGAAGAGCCGGTCGGGGGGTGGCAGGGAGGAGCCCCAAAGGAACAGGCCTGCTGCGATGCAGAGAGAGAGTCATCCTAGGACCACCCAAAGGGGGAATCGGGAGAACCCCCTCCCAAGGGGAACGCCTAGCGTCAGGGACAACCGACCAGTTCGAGGGGACCAAGGGGACATGAGCTGCTATCAATGTGGCCAGAGGGGCCACATACGATCCCAGTGCCCCAGGCTCAAGGACAGACTGAGCAGACCGACCTCACACCGGATTAACTTGGTAGAGACCCAGCTGGACGAGGGGCAGTGTTCCCAGGAAAGGGAGGCTGGCCGCGTACCACCGTCGAAGGAGGGAGGAGGGCCCCAGGTCAGCTCCTCTGGGGGGCTGGATGCTCCAGGCTCCGAGTTTTTGGTTTACAGGGTGGGGGCGAGGCTGCCCCTGCGGAGCGAGTGCCTGGAGGTAAATGGGAGAAAGGTCACTGGGTACTGGGACACGGGCGCAGAGGTGACGCTGGCCCGACCCGAGGTGGTGGCCTCAGATCGGATGTTGCCTTACACCTACCTGACCCTGATGGGCGTGGGCGGGACCCCATTCAAAGTGCCCATGGCGAGGGTACACCTGAAGTGGGGGGCCAAGGAGGGCCCCAAGGACGTGGGGGTACACCCATATTTGCCCACGGAGGTGTTAATGGTGGGGGACCTGGAGGTCTGGCCCAGCAATGCCCGGGGTGCCCTGGTCGTGACCCGTAGTCAGAGTCGGCGCAGGGCACTGCACCCTGACAACGGGGAAGGTACTCTGCCCGAGGGGAGGGACCGACCAGGGACACGGCTCAGAGGGGCTGCGGCCTCAGACCCAGCCAGCGAGAGAGAACAGGTCCCCATCCCTGTCCCAGCTACTGAGTTCCAGGCCGAGTTGCAGAAGGATCCCTCCTTGCGGAAACCCAGGGAACGGGCTAACCTCAGTGCGGTACAGACCATGAGGAGAGGTTGCAAGGAGAGGTTCCTGTGGGAGAAGGGGTTCCTGTACCGAGAATGGGCTCCCCCCGGGGAGGTGGAGTCACGGGGGATCAGGAGGCAGCTGGTGGTTCCCCAGAAGTTTCGCCACAAGCTGCTGTACCTGGCCCATGACATCCCTCTTGCAGGGCACCAGGGAATCCGGCGCACCAGGCAGAGGCTGCTACAGAACTTTTACTGGCCTGGGGTCTTTACCCATGTTCGACAGTACTGCCGATCCTGTGACCCTGCCAGCGGGTGGGGAAGGCCCGAGTCAAGGGGAAAGCAGCTTTGAGGCCTTTACCTATTATAGAAGAACCTTTCCAGAAGGTGGCCATGGACATAGTGGGACCTCTCAGCAAGGCGACCTGGTCGGGGAAGAAATACATTCTGGTGGTAGTAGACTTCGCCACTCGCTATCCTGAGGTGGTGGCCTTGTCCTCTATCGAAGCAGACACCGTGGCAGATGCGCCGCTGACCATTTTCAGCCGGGTGGGGTTCCCCAAGGAAGTCTTAACGGACCAGGGGTCCAACTTCATGTCGGCCCTGCTCCGGTGCTTGTGGGAGAAATGTGGGGTCCGGCACAACTGGGCCTCAGCGTATCACCCCCAGTCCAACGGGCTGGTGGAAAGGTTCAATGGGACACTAAAGATGATGCTAAAAACATTTATGAACCAGCACCTGCAAGACTGAGACAAGTACTTACCTCACCTGCTGTTCACGTAGAGGGAGGTACCCCAGGAATCTACTGGGTTTTTGCCTTTCAAACTGTTATATGGAAGGCGGGTAAGGGGGCCCCTGGACCTGATGAGAGACGAATGGGAAGGGAAGGTCGCTCCCGATGGAGAGTCAGTGGTGGAGTATGTCCTGACCTTCCGGGAAAGACTGGCCGAGCTCATGGGCCTGGCCAGGGAGAATCTGGCCAGAGCCCAGAGGAAGCAGAAGGTCTGGTATGACCGCACGGCACGGGCCTGCACCTTCGCCACCGGGGATCAAGTGATGGTTCTCATCCCCATGAGGAAAAACAAACTCCAGGCTACCTGAGAAGGGCCCTTCAAGGTTGTCAAGCAACTAAATGAGGTAAACTATGTGGTGGAGCTGTCGAACCGGGCTGATCACCGCCGGGTGCACCATGTGAATATGATGAAGCCATACTATGACAGGGGGAATGTGGTGTTGGCCATGTGTGGACATTGGGAGGAGCAGGGAGATGACCCTTTAGTGGATCTATTCCCTGGGACAAAAGCTGGTTCCCCCCTGGAGGCAATTCCCCTCTCTGATCAGCTGACCCTGGCCCAGCATGCTGAGATCACAGGGGTGCTGCATCTATACCGACAGCTGTTTTCCAACCAGCCTGGATGCATTAATTTGACTGTCCAATGGGTAGAGACTGGATCACATCCCCCTATAAGATGTTCCCCTTTTCGGGTCACCGGGAAAACTGCCCAGGACCTACAAAGAGAGGTCAGGGACATGCTGGCTTTGGGCGTGATCCAGCCGTCTTCCAGCCCTTGGGCCTCGCCGGTGGTGCTGGTCCCCAAAAGGGATGGGTCGATCCGGTTCTGTGTGGACTATCGAAAGCTCAATGCCATCACCGTATCTGATGCCTACCCCCATGCCCAGGCCTGACGAGCTCCTAGACAAGCTGGGAGGCGCTCGGTACCTCACCACCATGGATCTTACAAAGGGCTACTGGCAAGTGCCGCTGGACGCAGATGCCAGGCTGAAATCGGCCTTTATCACCCCTCTGGGGCTCTACGAGTTTCTGATCCTGCCCTTCGGCCTCAAGGGAGCGCCGGCCACCTTCCAGCGCCTGGTGGATCAGTTCCTGCGGGGGATGGAGAGTTTTGCCGTGGCGTATATTGACGACATCTGCGTCTTTAGCCGGACCTGGGAGGACCACGTGTCCCAGGTTAAACAAGTGCTGGACCGACTCCAGAAGGCTGGGCTAACCATAAAGGCTGAGAAGTGCAAAGGTAATAGGCAAACCCAGATTTTGACAAGCCCTTTATGGTGTTCACCGACGCCTCAGACACGGGACTGGGGACGGTGTTAATGCAGGAGAATGAAAAGGGGGAGAGACACCCTATCGTGTACCTGAGCAAGAAGTTGCTACCCCGGGAGCAGAACTACGCGGCCATCGAGAAGGAATGCCTGGCCATGGTGTGGGCCCTTAAGAAACTAGAGCCATATCTCTTTGGGCAACACTTCACCGTGTACATCGACCACTCTCCCATGACCTGGCTGCACCAGATGAAAGGAGCCAATGCCAAGCTTCTGAGGTGGAGCCTGATCCTGCAGGACTATGACATGGACGTGGTCCATGTGAAGGGAAGTGCCAACCTGATAGCGGATGCGCTGTCCCGGAGAGGGGGCCCTGAACTTCCTCAGGTCACTGGGAAGAGTGACCCCGCTCAGTTCAGTCTCAAAGGGGGAGAGCTGTGATGGAGTAGGGGCTATCTGTGTGGGAGATGGGAGAGCCGGGGATTACTTTAGGGGAGAGACAAGTGCTCAGCCTGTAACCTGAGCCAGGGAGCAGGAAGCGGTGTCAACACCTTTGCCCGGGAAGGTGGACGAAGGAAGGAGCCGGCTGGAGGGAGGGGAGTTTAGTTTTGGTTTTTGGCTGGGAGGTTGGAATTTAGGGGACAAAGCTTCTTGGACCCCAGAGGGGCTTGATGGAGGGGTCCTGGCTGTGCCTCCCAGCTCTGCTGTAACCTGCATTCCTGTTGCCCAATAAATCTTCTGTTTTACTGGTTGGCTGAGAGTCACTGTGAGTCCCAGGCAGGGGGGTGCAGGACCGGACTCCCCCACACTCCGTGACAGAAGGACCAGCCCAGCTTGAGGGTTAGAGGGCACAGCGGTTCCCAGAAGCTCCCCAGACTGCACCCCGGGGTGACAACCCATCACACCCTAGAGTACACAAGTCTCAGCAGGTTTGTCACATCCTTTCCCCTCCCATTCCACACCCTAGATAGTTCCTGCCTCCCACCCTCCTATACATTTACTGCTCCTCTCCCTCCAACCAGAACCCACCACCAGCTCCCTGAGAATCCCTTACCTGAGCCAGCTCCATTGCAGCCATTTCCTTCCCCTGGAGGGGATGATTTGGGGCGAAATGTGGACGTTATTCTGTAGCCTGCCAGGGCGAGAAGGGCAATGTGAGTTCAGACAGGGTTTCTGTCCTTTCCATATGTCGATTCCCCCCAGCATTTTTCCCTGGTAATGGACATTCTAGGTTCTGCCACACTGTGAAGCACAGAGTGACCTTATTCCAGTACACGCCTAGTCCCCTCCCACCAGGGTGTAACCCTCTGACACCCTCTGAAACCCTCCCAGTAACAGAGTCTCTGTGTTACACTTATCGAGTTTGCAGATGATAACAAGCTGGGAGGGGTTGCAAGTGCTTTGGAGGACAGAATTAAAATTCAAAATGATCTGGACAAACTGGAGAAATGGTCTGAAGTAAACAGGATGAAATTCAATAAGGACAAATGCAAAGTACTCCCCTTAGGAAGGAACAATCATTTGCACACATGCAAGACAGGAAATGACTGCCCAGGAAGGAGCACTGCAGAAACGGATCTGGGAGTCACAGTGGATCACAAGCTAAACATGAGTCAACAATGTTACACTGTTGCAAAAAAAGCAAGTATAATTCTGAGATGTATTAGCAGGAGTATTGTAAGCAAGACACGAGAAGTAATTCTTCCGCTCTACTCCGCGCTGATTAGGCCTCAACTGGAATAGTGTGTCCAGTTCTGGGTGCCACATTTCAGGAAAAATTGGAGAAAGTCCAGAGAAGAGCAACAAAAATGATTAAAGGTCTAGAGAACATGACCTATGAAGGAAGACTGAAAAAACTGTGTTTGTTTAGTCTGGAGAAGAGAAGACTGAGAGGGGACATGATCAGCTTTCAAGTACATAAAAGGTCATTTCAAGGAGGAAGGAGAAAAATTGTTCTTCTTAACCTCTGCAGACAGGATAAAAAGCAATGGGCTTAAATTGCAGCAAGGAAGGTTTAGGTTGGACATTAGGAAAAAACTCCCTAACCGTCAGGGTGGTTCAGCACTGGAATAAATTGCCTAGAGAGGTTGTGGAATCTCCATCACTGGGGATTCAGAAAGAAAAAGGTTGAGAACCCCTGGAGTAAGGAATCATCTGTCACGAAGGTGAGCTCACCTGCGTGGCAAGATATATGGGATCACCCAAGGGGACTGTCTGTGATTCCATGTTAATGCTGTTACAGAGCCTGAAGCGTTTACACTGGATACTTGGTTGGTGAAATCTCCATACAGACCTCACACCCAATTTGGGGTTTGTGCCCTGCTTCTCACCAGTCTGCCTGAGGCTGGTGCTCGTGCTCTCGAGTCACTGAAGACAGCATTACAGAGAGAGGGGCTGTGACTTACCCACGGTCACTGAACAGGTCTGTGACAGAGCCAGGAACAGACCCTGTTAACTCCAGAGCCCCGTCACCCGCAGCTTGGGAAGGCCCCCGAGCACACTGTATTAGGCTGCAGGAAGAGGTATGCAGGGACTGCAGCTGAGCTGCCCTGCCAAGACAGCCTGTGCATCCGTGGACAAACCACCTCGCTGGGGGCGTGTCCTGAGTCAGGAGAAGTCAGTGTCCAGCCCTGTGGGGCTGTGCTCCTGGCTCATACCTCCAGCACTCGCTGCTGCCCCTCCCTTCCCAGCTGCACTGGTCAGCCAGCCCCAGGCCTCTGTGAGGTCACTTTCCCCCACCTCAAACCTTCAAACTGGGACATGGTGCACCAGTGCCAATCAGAGTGCACTAGTGTAAATTCTGTCTGTACTAAGGGTTTGCACCAGTGCCTAAAACACCACGGTGGCACTAGAACCTATTTCTAGCTCGGTCACAGACAGCCTGGGTGACCTTGGACACGTCAATGTTTCTCCTCCCATCTTTAGTCTCTTCACCCAGCTGCCACTCACTGGGGTCTCCTCTCTCCCCAGAGCTGCTCACCACTACAGTCTGTGTGGGTGTCCCCAGAGCTAAGGCAGGTCAGCTCGGGAATAGTCTTACAAGGGGGGCTGCGGAGTCTCTGTCCCTGGAAGTTTTTAAGGACAGGTAGGACAAAGCTCTGTCAGAGATAATCTACAGATACTTGGTCCTGTCTCGGCAGAGAGCTGGACTTCATGACATCTTGAGGTCCTATCTAGCCCTACATGTCTAGGATGTGATGCAATATATACATATAAAAACCCAACATACAGAAAAAAACCCACCACAACATAATGTCAGGCAATTCAGGGGGGAAAAAAACACAACCTACACTCCACAGCATAAAATGACAATACAAAGGAAAAGAAAGTAACACGATGCAAACAACAACATCCTAGGACAAAAGTACACAACGGAAAATAGCTCAACTCAAACCAACACAGCACAGGCACCAACAAGCTGAGACAAAACAATGCACCACAAAACTGCTACACAACATGGTGCGATCACAGTTCCAAATGGCCCCATGCAAAACACCTCAGCGTAGAACAGGACACAGCACAAAAGAGAATTATTTCAATGTAGGCCTGGAAGGGATCTTGAGAGGGCATCTACTCCAGCCTCCTGTGCTGAGGCAGGACCAGGTATCCCTAGACATTCCCAGACTGGTGTATCTCTAACCTGGTCTTAAAAACCTCCAATGTAGGAAATTCCACAGCCTCCCTTGGAAGCCAATGCAAGGCAAACACAGACCAAAACAACGCTGTACACACACACGCCGGTTTTGGGGTTAAGGGGAGAAGCAAGAATTCAAACAATCTGGGTTCAGTTTCCAGTTTTGCCCCAAATTCTCCATGCAAACTTGTTAGACACCAGCAGCTGGCCCGTGCCCGCTGACTTGGGCTCACACGGCTCAGGCTGTGGGGCTGTTTAATTGTGGTGTCCATGTTCCGGCTGGGGCTGCAGCCCAAGGTCTGGCACCCTCCCACCGCGCAGGGTCCTACAGCCTGGCCCCAGGCCGAGCCCAGACACCTACACTGCAATTAAACAGCCCCTTCGCCTGAGCCCTGTGAGCCTGAGTCACCTGGCATGGGCCAGCTGTGGGGTTTTAACGGCAGGGTAGAGATACCCTTGGTGTCTGTGCAGCACCAGTCACAATGGGGACCCTGATCTCGGTGTCTGTGCAGAGCCCTGCACAACAGGGGCCTGACCTCAGTCGGGGACTCTGCAACTCCCAGCATTACAGGATCCCGGATTTTGTTTGGAGTCCCTGCAGTATCTGGCAAAATGTGGGGCCAGGATCTCTGCCAGGGTCAGTGCAGTGCCCAGTACAGTGGTGGGGCATGATCTGGGTCGGGGTCAGTGCAGGGCCAGGTCCAACAGGGACACAGATCTCAGTCGAGGTTTCTCAAGTACCCTGAACAATGGAGGCAGCTATCTGGGCCGCAGTCATGCGCTGCCCGGCACAAGGGGGGCCGTGATCTTGGTCCAGGTCTGTTTTACCTGGCACAATGGGGGACCTGATGTCTGTGGGGTCTCTGCAGTGCCCAGCACAACAGGGGCACAGATCTCACTTGGGGTCTCCACAGCACCTGTCACAACAGTGGGATCTGACCTCTGTTAGGGTCTCTGCAGCACCTGGCAGAACAGGGCCCAGAACTCACTTGGGGTCTCGGCAGCTCCAGGAACAACAAGGTCCCTGAGTTTGTTTGCTGTCTCTGCAGCACCTGGCACAATGGGAGCCTGATTTCACTTGGTGTTGATGCAGAGCTTGGCACAACAGGGGCCCGGAGCTCAGTCAGGGTCACTGTAGCACCCGGCACAACAAGGTCCCTGCTCTCTGTAGGGGTCTGTGCAGTTCCTGGCACAGCCAGTGCCCCAAAGTGGTTCAGGGTTTGTGCAGTGCCCGGCCCACTGGGAGACCTGATCTCAGGCCAGGCCTGAGCCACGCCCAGTACGATAAGAGCCCTGATCTCAGTCACACACATAGAGAGAAAAGTGGGAAGATTTTTGAGCATTTGATATCAGTATTTCAGAACGGAGGAGAAAATGGGGCACAAACTAAATATTTGACAACATAATAGAGAAGCCCCAACATCTGGGGAGATTTTGTCAACAGTTCAAGAGAAAAGATGGGAAATTTGTGGGGATTACACAGCGATATTGAATCAACAACAGAATGGGACGGATTCTTCTTGCCTCATACTCACATGGCCGGCAGGGAGCCCTGGGTGATATGGCTTTCAGAGGGGACAGGAGTGGGGCTGGAGCCAGAAGGTCACTGGCTGTGGGGAGGGGCTGGCAGTGGGGTCTGGGAATGTGACTAGCAGGCGGGAGGTAGCTGGGACTGGGAAACCTGGGGCTGGGCCGTCTCCATGGGGGACACTTGCTCCTCCCTCCCCTTCCCAGGCCCGTTGCCAGCAGAGAGTGGCCCCCCCCAGCCCAGCCCAGAGGTGTCCCTGTCTCAGGGCCCCCCCAGCCTCTGCCCATTCACCCTCTGCCCAGCTCAGGAATCACTGGGGGGAACCATTTCCCACCCGCACAAGGACAAATCCCTGCAGGTGGAAATGGGGGAAACCCCCCAAACCTGAGACCTGAACTGGCCACTGGCGAAGGGGAGAGAAAATGGGGCACAATCGGGGGGGGGGGGACAGGGAACTTCTCAGGGGTTGGGGGAGGGGGGGGTCACCCTGGGCGCTGCTCGTGGCTCTCTAGGGAGAAAGGGGGCAGGACGGGAGAGGAGGGGGGTCCCCACGGGAGGGGGCAGCGGTAAATCCGAGGGGATCTCAGCCCCCCCCTTTCTCTCCCCGCTCCTCGGGGGTCACCTGCTCCCCCCCCGGCCACGGTTAATGAAGGGCTCTCCCGCCGCGATCTGCGCATGCCCAGAGCTCCAACGGCACCAACCCTTCTCCGGCCCGGGAGAGGCTCCAACGGCCCCGCGCGAGCCAGGCAGAGCCGCAGCGCCCAACGTTCCTTCGCAGCCCGGCTCCGGTTCCGGTTCCGGTTCCCCCGCTGACGTCACTTCCGGTCCAGGGAGGGTCAGGAACTACATCTCCCAGCCTGCCCCGGGGCCGCTCCCTCTCTTTCCGCAGCTCAGGGAAGGGAGGGTTCCAGCAGCTGTTACTGCGCATGCTCCGTGCGAGCCTCGCTGGGGGCGGGAGAACAAAGCTGCCGCTGCCGCCTCCGCGTGAGCCGGGTCCGGGCTGAGCCGCTGCTGCTCCCCGGGGGGGGCCCGGCCGGGGGGGGGGTTCTCCAGCTGGGCCCCGCCCCCCGGGCAGCCCCGGGCTCTGCCCGCCCCAGCCCCGCCCGGAGCCCCCGGGGGGTGAGAGACCCCGGGGGGGGCGCTGGGGGGGCGGGCACGTGACTCTGCCCCGGGGAACCCGGGAGAAGCCTCGGAGCCGCCTCGGCCCCAGCGGAGCCGCAGCAGGATCCGCCCCCCCCCCCCGCTGGGAGGGGGGGCGGAGCCCGGTGGGGGGACTCCTGGGGGGAGATGGGGGGTGTCAGGCGGGGAGGGGAGAAGCTGGAACTGGGGGGGGGGAAGGTCGGTGGGACGCGGGAGGGGGGTTGAACTGTCTCTGGGCAGCCAGGAAATTCCCGGGGGGGGGGAGTGGCGGGCGGGCGAAGGGGGGAGGGGGGTTAATTGGATCCTGTCCCTGTTGGTGCCACTTGCCTCTCGCCCCCGATACAAATTCTCTCCAGTTCTGCCCCTTTTCTCGCTCAGTGTCTCACCCGGGCTGTAAAATCTGGGGAGATTCGCCCCTCACCAGTTTCCAGTCACCCGCCCATCCCCCACAGGTGCCCCCTTCCCTCATCCAGGGACCTGCCAGCTCCCCCCCCCCCCCGCCCTCTTAAATCAGCTCCTCCAGGGGTTCCCTGCTGCCCATGTGAATGGTGGCAGCGGGGGGGACTCATCATTTCTGTATATATATCGGATAGTCATATAAAATCCAGTCCCACAGTCCCCCTTTTCCCTCTAGCTGTTTAACAGCAATATAACCCCCCTCAGATCTTGGTGTTTTTCTCTCATTTTTTATTATTATTTGCACTAACAATATTTATTATAAACTATTTTTTCCTCTTTTTGTACATGAGCATCTTTAGATACATTGTAATTATTGGACATTCTTTTTTCTATTGAAGCAAGCATGATCACTGACTGGTACCAATCCACGAAGAATATATGGCTGACTAAACCCATTGTGCTTATTCGAGTACAGCATTTGTTCCAATCCATTTGTTCCAATCCATTTCAAGGCTCAGGCTCACAAACAGACAAAAAAGATTTAAAAATATGCATTATAGACGCTATGTATTTACATTTTCTTGCTCAAATGAGCTATAAGCTACAGCCAAACCTCACTAATTCCCATTAATGACAGAAAGAGACCCAGTGTGAAAGCTCCCACATTTCAAACATTAGTACCTAAAGTTCCAAAACCCAAAGATACTGCGTCACAAAATTTTGAGTGGCTCATCCCCCCCCCAACACACAGATGTAGTGTCATTTTAATTATTTATTATGCTATTTCATATACTAGTATACTTGTTTATACTTCGTTGTAAAAATAATGAAGTCCTTGAGGTCTCATACTGTCATCACATCTTTGAGCAGTGGAGTAAGGCAAACATTTTTATGCATTATAAAAGCATGGAAATCACTGAAGTTAATACCTGGCCCATGTTCAAAAACCAAGAAAAATATTTTCTTTCCAACTGCACCTGAGGAAATCAGTAACTTTTTATTAATGCAAATGACACTCATCAATAAGAGAACTTTTCTTCTGAAGTATTTTGAGCATTACACGCCAGTAACACTAAGAGAGAGGTCAGGAATCAGAGCACCGTAGCCCTGTAGGAAAAAGAATTCTGGAACAGGCACCTTTTATAAGCAAGATATTTTACTTACAATTGGGCTTTAATTTGTGTGGAAAGAAATACTTTATGCAGCACAAAGGAGAATTACAAAAATGTATTACTCTTCATTGGCTCAACACACAATATCCTCCCCAAAATTCACCTCAGGAGTGTTGATTGGAACCCATGTAGATGAATTAATTTTCTTGTTATCAATTGCTTACCTTGTGACATGTATTCTCTGCAAATCTCAAAGATTCATATAAAATACCCTAAAAATTTGCCCCACTTTCTCTCAACTTGTCTATTTCTAAGTGACTATACCCTGAGTTTTTCCTTGTCTCTATTTATAAATTACTAAAAAAAATAAATCTCAGATTTACACCTTTTCTCAGATTCTTGACTATGGATACAAAATGTGTCCTTATGTTGCCCATTTCCTCTTTATTCATTTATCAAATATTGATGGATAATATTTGATAAATGAATAAGGAAAAGTTATTTACTTATTCCCATAATACAAGAACTAGGGGTCACCAAATGAAATTAATAGGCAGCGAAGTTCTTCTTCACGCAGCGCACAGTCAACTTGTGGAACTCCTTACCTGAGGAGGTTGTGAAGGCTAGGACTATAACAATGTTTAAAAGGGGACTGGATAAATTCATGGTGGCTAAGTCCATAAATGGCTATTAGCCAGGATGGGTAAGAATGGTGTCCCTAGCCTCTGTTCGTCAGAGGATGGAGATGGATGGCAGGAGAGAGATCACTTGATCATTGCCTGTTAGGTTCACTCCCTCAGGGGCACCTGGCATTGGCCACTGTCGGTAGACAGATACTGGGCTAGATGGACCTCTGGTCTGACCCGGTACGGCCGTTCTTATGTTCTTATGTTCTTATGATGTGAAATACACTCAGATTTTACCTCATATCAACAACTGATATAAAATCCCTCTAATGTTCCACTTTCCTTTCACTAATTTACAAAAATGGATCCAAAAATCCCTCTGATTTCCACCCTTTCTTTTTCATTTCTGAACACTGTTCTCAAATCTCAGGTTTTCCCTCTTTCTATGTTGTCATCAAATGTCAATTAAAAATCCTCTCCGGTT
This sequence comes from Mauremys mutica, assembly GCF_020497125.1. NCBI lineage: Eukaryota > Metazoa > Chordata > Testudines > Geoemydidae > Mauremys > Mauremys mutica. Next base: position 901,471 of record NW_025423255.1, read on the forward strand.
TGGGGCTGTTCCCCATGTCTCTAAATTCCAGCAACTTCTTCATTGGAGGGAACCTGTTGCCCTGGGTCATTCTCCATCCTGGTTGCAGTGGGTTAAATTGCCCAGAGATCAACTTTCCCCTCTCCTTTGAGAATCATTTCTTCCTCCTTTATCTCTGTTTAAATGTTTGCCGAAGAAAGAGACCGGACACGTTTAATACCCATGTTTGGGGATCAGTGGTTCCCAGCTGATAACAGGAGAGTTGGCTGAATCCTTTTCTCCAGCTGGCACGGGATGAGGAGGTCTCTCTGAGTGCAGTGTAGGTCCAGAAGTTTCCCAAATCCCATGACAAATGCTCTTCACGAGGGGTTGCTTCCCGCAGTGCTAAGATGCAGCCACCTCTGGGGTGGATCCATGGTGGCCATTATTTGCTAGTGACAGGCCATGGAAGTTTCTTACCTTTCTTGCCCTCCAGGCCTTCCATTCTCCTGTTAAAGAAGCATCCCCCAGGGCTCCCTCTGTCTGTGCGACTGGCCAGCAGGGGGCGGTGGTCACTTTCTAGCCACTTCTCAGGCACTGTGAGGTAACACTATTGCTCTGGGGGAAGGGGTGTATGTATGAGGAGATTGCAGCTGGATATGAAGAGGCATTGTGGTAGGGGGAGGTGTTTGGGTGGCTGGGCAGGGGGTACCCTAGTCAGGTTGGTGGGTTCTGGAGGTTTGGGGTTTTGAGGGGTTGTTCTGATGTGCCCAAGCCCTGAGGCTATGGGTCACAAAGGTGGGTATTGCTGGGATCCTGTTGGCTGCAGAACGGGGGGAGGGGGGGTGTCTCTGGGGAGGCGGGACAGGGAGTTAGAGGGAGCCTGGTGCTGTGCCAGGGGCTCTGTCTGGGCTTCCCCAGCTGGCTCCTGGGATTGCTGCCATGCCCAATGAACACAACTGGGCGGGTGGGGCCCACACTAGGTCAGGGGATGCCAGGGAAGCAGAGTGAGGGGTCCCACTGAAAAGCAGCAGCGGGTCCTGCTGGGTGTAGGAGGGGGTCCCAGACAAACGGTAGGGCAGATCCTGCTGGTGGTGGTGGGGAGGGGGTCCTAGACAGGCAGTGAGGGACTGCGTTCCCAGTGGGCGGGTCAGTGTCTGAGGGGATCCCGCACAGTGAATCCTTTGGTTCTGCTTTTTTCTAGCCTTGTGTTCAGAGACTTTGTTACCGGGTGAGGGGAGGGAGACGGGAGGTTAAAAATGTCTCTGTGGGCTTAGCCTGGCAGGAGAGGCCAGGTCTGCACTGTACAAAGAGATCAAGCCTTTCTCAGCATGGCAGACTCTAGGGTGCCTGTCTGCAGGGACAGGGCCTGGGGGAATCATGCTGTGAAATGAATTAAAGCCTGTTCTGAAACCTTCACAACTGCCCTTCTCGCCCTGCCAGGCTGCGGAATAACGTCCATGTTTCACTCCAGTTCATCCCGTCCTCTCGTTGGACAGGGGAGAGAAATGGCTGCCGAGGAGCCAGTTCAGGTAGGTATGATCAGGGGGTTGCTGGTGGGTTCCTCCAGGGGGAGAGAGGGACAGCAAATACGTGGGAGATGGGAAGGTTTGCACAGGCTGGTTTGGAGGTTGCAGTCTGGTTTGCAGGAAATGCACAGGGTGGAGAAAGGGAGGAGGACAGGGGTGTGCTAAACCTGCTGGGAGTTATTTAATATGTGGCCTAGATTCTAGGAACAGACCCAGGAGGTTCGGCGGTGGAAATGCTCTAGTTTGTGGAGCAGAAAATAACCCAGCTGCATGGGGCTGGGAAAACTGACCAGACTCATAGTGCTGGAGCCCGACCTGACTAACCAGCAGCTGCTGTGAGATATGAAGGGGGCACCCACCAGTGAGGCTTGGGGGAGATTCCCCTCCCTTCGCATCCAGCTCTTCAGAATGGGGAGGGTGTTGGGCTTCCTACCAGGGAGCTGTCCCTGGACCCTGCTAGGGGCTCCATCTCCTGAATCAGTCAGTGGCTAGTAGGGGGGTGATGGCTCTGCTGGGAGAGAGGAGGGGCTCTCGCTTCGTCCCCTCCCCCTGGTGTTTCCTGGATGCGCTGAGCGGAGTGGGGGTGGGACTCTGACTGCAATCCACCCAGAGTTTCTGTTTGGCTCCTGTCCCCCATGTATGGGGGGGCTGTGAGTGGGGCAGCAGGTACTGAGTGTTGGACTCTCGCTCTTTCAGGGGCCAGTGACCTTCGAGGAGGTGGCTGTGTATTTCACCAGGGGAGAGGGGGCTCTGCTGGACCCCACTCAGAGAGCCCTCTACAGGGATGTCATGCAGGAGAACTATGAGAATGTGACCTCGCTGGGTAAGGGTTCTTCTCCCCTCTATTCTTGGAAGGGGAAAAGAAGAGAGATGGTTCATGCCAGGCCCACAATGCCACCTCTACTCTGTCCTGTTGCAGCATCACCACGATATGCCAGTGACACACACACACACACACACACACTGCCACAGACCCTCCCCTGCTGCAGAATGCTTTGGGAACAGAGCACAGGAGCCGTATCGCACAGTGTCAAATATCTCCTGTTTGCTCAAGTAAAACTGAGGGTTCGGCGCGGCATAATCAGCAGAAGCTTCCTACTCCTGACCTCTCATACCCTGAGCCTTCTCCACCCAGACCACAATAATGCTTGGGGTGTAACGAGCAGGCTGCTGGAGTCAGAGCTGCTGGTCCAGGGTCACTTATCACGCAGACGCTCCATGCGTCCTTGAATGCTGGCTTGGGGTATCCATAGAAGGAAGCTCAGTGGATGATTTAGCGTTAGTGGGGCCCTGTGCTTAGCTTCATTTTAGGGGTCCCTCCTTGGGACATAGGCAAGAAAAAGAACATTCTCTCATTTCCCTCCCACCCCCATTTTTCATTCTTTTTTTCCTTCTTCCTCCTCCTATAAGTAATAGGAAATAAATGAAAATAAAGTGAGGTACATTGATTGTTTTTGTCATCTAACTGATTTTTCCACAGACCACTTGAAAATCGCTGAGCGTCTCAGTGCACCATTTAATGATCTTTCCAAATATTCTTTGTACCGTTAGCTAACTATTGTAAAGCGCTGTGGATAAGAGCCCTTTATTACAAACTAAATAAATAAAAATGTTGGAGTGCAGGGTCTGGCCAGGAGTTAGGGTGTGGGAGGGGGCAGGGGGTTGGGGTGTGGAGCTCTTACCTGGAGCAGCTCCTGTTTCATGCCAGCAATGCAGGTGGGGATGTGGGGGGGCAGGAGGCTTCTGGGAGGGGGGCAGGAGTCAGGAGTCAGGGCTGGGGGTGTGAGATGGGCAGGGGGTGGGGTGTGGGGATAAGTGGTTATGGGTGGTTGCAGGAATCAGGGAGGGTGTGTTTGAGAGGGGTGAAGGAGTAAGGGCTGGGGGTGGGAGAGGGGGTGCAGGGGTCAGGGAGGGCAGGGTGTTCAGGGTACAGGGGTCAGGGCTGGGGGTGCAGGGTCTGGCCAGGTTTTAGGATGCAGGAGGGGGCTCAGGGTTGCGGCAGGAGGTTGGGGTGTGAAGTGCTTACCTGGGGCAGCTCCCATTTGGTGTGAGGGGTGCAGATGGCAATGTAGAGGGGTGTGTGCAGGAGCTCCCATTTGGTGCTCAGGGTGCTGTTGAGGATGTGTGGGGGGGTGCAGGAGTCAGAGCATGGGGTGTGAGAGCTCGTTATGTGGGAGGGGATGCAGGAGTCAGGTCTGGGGGCTGGGAGGGTGGGCTGGGGTACTGGGGGTGCTCTCAGCCCCCTACCCTGAGTGGCTGAAGCAGCGGCTGGGGGGCAGCGGGGTATGTGATAGGGGAGTGCTTTGTAAAGCAGTGAGCAAGTGACCAGGGAGCTTTTCAAACAGGGCTGCTAATGGGGAGTTTCGTGAGGGAGTTTGGAAGGGGAGTGGGAAGGGGGCGAGGTACTCTTGCCATTCTTTAGAACACTTAAGCTATAATACAAACTTCTTGATTGAAACAAAAACCCTGTTAACCTAGGTAGCTGTAAGAGAGAATGCAGGCAGAAGCCCAGCAGCAGAGTGGGGGCTATCCTGTTTATTGCTCTCAATGTAGCATGTTTGATTACCTGCCCTGTGGGCGGGGGGCTTACGTGTGCATTCGGTGCAAGGAGCTCCTGGCCCTCAGAGACCGCGTGGAGGCTTTGGATGCCAGGGTGGTGGAACTGGAGACGCTAAGGTAGGCAGAGAAGTATGTTGATGAGGCTTTCCGGGACACTGTAGATTTCTCCCACCTCCGGTCAGACAGCCACTGCGCTGTTGAGGAGAATGAAAGGCCCAGGAAATGAGAGCAGTCAATGGGAGCAGAGGGAAACCTTCCCATAGTTGGGACCCTCCTCCCAGATGGTGTTGGGATAACCTCTTGCACTGCGGTTACCTCTCCGGGGAGGGAACCCCAGGCATTAAGAAAAGGCAGCTGTTAGTAATGGGAGATTTGATCATTAGAAACAAGGATAGCTGGGTTTGTGATGACCAGGAGAACCGTATGGTGACTTGCCTGCCTGGTGCAAAGGTTGCTGATTTCTCGAGGCATCTAGATAGATTTATGTGCAGTGCTGGGGAGGAGCCGGTGGTCGTGGTACATGTAGGCACCAGTGACATAAGGAACGGTAGGTGAGACGTCCTGGAGGCCAAATTTAGTCTGCGAGGAAAGAGACTGAAATCTGGGACCTCTATGGTGGCATTCTCAGAAATGCTTCCAGTTCCACGCACAGGGCCAGGTAGGCAGGCAGAGCTTCAGAGTCTCAATGTGTGGATGAGATGATGGTGTAGAGAGGAGGCGTTTAGATTGATTAGGAACTGGGGAAACTTTGGGGATGGGGGAGCCTATACAGGAAGGATGGACTCCACCTAAACCAACGTGGAACCAGACTGCTGGCACTTAACATTAAAAAGGTTGCAGAGCAGTTTTTAAACTAAGAGATGGGGGAAAGCCAATGGCTGCAGAGGAGCTCGTGGATTGGACAGAGACTTGTCTTAGAGGAGAGTCTAGTGATAGAGATTTTCTAGTTCTAGTCAGGAAGAGAGGCTGGAAGAGGATAAAGTAGGGGCCAGATCAGACGAGAAGCATTCACACACACAAGAATCTGACACATCAGAAAAGGGCAGACAAATAAACAGTGACAAGTTTTTCAAGTGCTTGCACACAAATGCCAGAAGTCTAAATAATAAGATGGGTGAATTAGAGTGCCTCGTGTTAAAGGAGGATATTGACATCATAGGCATCACAGAAATCTGGTGGAGTGAGGACAATCAATGGGACACAATCGTTCCAGGGTACAAAATATATCGGAAGGACAGAGCAGGTCATACTCGGGGGGGCGAGGGGAGTGGCACTGTATGTTAAAGAAAATGTAAACTCAAATGAAGTAAAAATCTTAAATGAAACCACATGTTCCATAGAATCTCTATGGATAGTAATTCCATGCTCTAATAAGAATATAACAATAGGGATCTCTTATCGACCACCTGTCAGACAGTGATAGTGAGGATGAAATGCGAAGGGAGATTGGAGAGGCTATCAAAATAAAGAAATCCATAATAATGGGAGATTTCAATTATCCCCATATTGACTGGGTACATGTCACCTCAGGACAAAATGCAGACACACAATTTCTGGATACTTTAAATGACTGTTTCTTGGAGCAGCTGGTACAAGACCCCGCAATGGGAGAAGCAACTCTCGATTTAGTCTTGAGTGGAGCGCAGGATCTAGTCCAAGGGCTAACTATAACAAGACTGCTTGGAAATAGTGACCATAATATAACATTTAACATTCCTGTGGTGGGAAGAACAGCTCAACAATGGCATTTAATTTCAGGAAGGGGAACTATGCAAAAATGAGGGGGTTAGTTAAACAGAAATTAAAAGGTACAGTGACTAGAGTGAAATCCCTGCAAGCTGCATGGACACTTTTCAAAAACACAATATTAGAGGCCCAACTTAAATATATACCCCAAATTAAAACACACAGCAAAAGAACTAAAAAAGAGTCACCATGGCTTAACGACCATGTAAAAGAAGCAGTGAGAGATAAAAAGGCATCATTTAAAAAGTGGAAGTCAAATCCTAGTGAGGTACTTAGAAATGAGCATAAACACTACCAAATTAAGTGTAAAAATGTAATAAGAAAAGCCAAAGAGGAGTTTGAAGAAGGGGCTAGCCAAAAACTCAAAAGGTAATAACAAAAGCAGGAAGCCTGCTAAACAACCAGTGGGGCCACTGGAGGATTGAGATACAAAAGGAGCCCTTAAAGATGATAAAGTCATTGTGGAGAAACTAAATGGATTCTTTGCTTCAGTCTTCATGGCTGAGGATGTTGGTGAGATTCCCAAACCTTTTGTGGGTGACAAATCTGAGGAACTGCCACAGATTGAAGTGTCACTAGAGGAGGTTTTAGAACTACTTGATAAACTTAACTGTAACAAGTCACCGGACCAGATGGTATTTACCAAGAGTTCTGAAGGAACTCACATGTGAAATTGGGGAACTATTAGCTATGGTTTGTAACCTGTCCTTTAAATCGGCTTCTGTACCCAATGACTGGAAGATTGCTAATGCAATGCCAATATTTAAAAAGGGCTCTAGAGGTGATCCTGGCAGTTGCAGACTGGTAAGTCTAATGTCTGTACCAGGCAAATTAGTTGAAACAATAGTAAAGGAATAAAATTGTCAGGCACATAGAAGAACAAAAATTGTTGAGCAAAAGTCAATATGGTTTCTGTAAAGGGAAATCATGTCTTACTAATCTATTAGAGTTCTTTGAAGGTGTCAACAAACATGTGGACAAGGGGGATCCAGTGGACATAGTGTACTTAGATTTCCAGAAAGCCTTTGACAAGGTCCCTCACCAAAGGCTCTTACATAAATTATGTTATCATGGGATAAGAGGGAAGATCTTTTCATGGATTGAGAACTAGTTAAAAGACAGGGAACAAAGGGTAGGAATAAATGGTAAATTTTCAGAATGGAGAGGAGTAACTAGTGGTGTTCCCCAAGGGTCAGTCCTAGGACCAATCGTATTCAACATATTCATAAATGATCTGGAGAAAGGGGTAAACAGTGAGGTGGCAAAGTTTGCAGATGATACTTGTGACGATGCGGTTCTGGTGGGACCCAACTGAGAGTGACAAATCGCTTAAAACAGGGCAGTTACAGCCCAAGGCTGGGATTTTTCCACCTCTAAGGCAAGGCAAACCAAACCAGCCAGACAAAGAGGACTTTGGTTTCACCCCACTGGTTAACCACAAGTCACACAAGCAATTCCCTTAGACACTCCAGTCTTCCAGTATCACCACCAGTGCACTCGTCCTGGGGATGAATGGTTATGAAAACCAACACCCCAATAAAAGAAAAAGGTTCTCTCGATCCCAAAGAATCAAGCCCCAGACCCAGGTCAATATACACATCAGATCTTACCTACAAATCACGCTGTTGCCAATCCTTTAGAATCTAAAATCTAAAGGTTTATTCATAAAAGGAAAAACATAGAGATGAGAGCTAGAATTGGTTAAATGGAATCAATGACATGCAGTAATGGCAAAGTTCTTAGTTCAGGCTTGTAGCAGTGATGGAGTAAACTGCAGGTTCAAATCAAGTCTCTGGAGTACATCCTCCTCTGGGATGGGTCAGTCAGTCCTTTGTTCAGAGCCTCAGTTTGTAGCAAAGTTCCTCCAGAGGTAAGAAGCAGGATTGAAAACAAGATGGAGATGAGGCATCAGCCTTTTATAGGCTTTTCCAGGTGTAAGAACCTCTTTGTTCTTACTGTGGAAAATTACAGCAAAATGGAGTCTGGAGTCACATGGACAAGTCCCTGCATACTTTGCTGAGTTACAAGGCGTATCTGCCTTCTCTCAATGGGTCAGTTGAATAGCTGATGGTCCTTAGTGGGCCATCAAGCAGGCTAGGCAGAGCTAACACCAACTTGTCTGGGATGTCTCCCAGAAGCACAGCATAAGTTGGAAATATAGACAGTATAGAGCCAATACTCATAACTTCAACTACAAAATGATACATACATATAGACACCATAATTATAACCAGCAACCCATAACCTGGTCTTGGACACCTTATATGACCCCCTTTACATAAGATTTGGTGCCACTACAGGACCTTGGTTGCAACCATGTTCTATATGGTCCCAGATTATATCAATAACGTCACAATACTAAACTGCTCAAGATATTTAAGACCAAAGCAAACTGTGAAGAACTTCAAAAAGATCTCACAAAGTAAGTGACTGGGCAACAAAATGGCAAATGTGTATAAATGTCAAGTAATGCAGATTGGGAAAAATAACCCCAACTATACATACAATGTGATGGGGGCAAAATTAGGCTAATCAGGAAAAAGATCTTTTTGTCATTGTGGATAGTTCTCTGAAGACATCCAGCAGTATGCAGCGGAAGTCAAAAAAGCAAACAGGATGTTAGGAATTATTTAAAAAGGGTTAGACAGCAATACAGAGAATCTTATTGCCCTGGTATAAATCAATGGAAATAACTAATTTAGACCCCATCATTTTATATGTATATTTGGGATTATGTTTACCAATGACCTGCAATATGTGTTATCCTGACATCTAGTACTGCTGAGATCCTGCATTCAATAATATCCCTGCCTTTCCTGTTCCCGTTCTCCACTGAGCCCCACGCTTATGTTTCCAGCTTCCCCAGGACTCTGTCTTTGTCTCTGGACCCATCTGTCAGCAAGAAGCAGTGCCAGGGAGAGTTCGGTTTCTGGGATGTGGATTTGATTTCTGTGTGTTTTAGGAGACTCTTTGAAATTGAGTGTCTGTGACATTAAGCACAGTACAATCTGGACTGTTAACAGCTGTGTCCCCTCAGTTCCCCAGGCTGGGGTGCCTTTTACACTGCTCTACTGTGAGAGCAGCCACTCCTGGACAGTTCACACACAGTCTCCAGCATGTAACTCGCTCCCAGTTACACAGTATTGAGTGCTGCTAGTCAGTGACTCACAAATTACAGTACCCCACAGGAGAACTCCAGAAAATTCTCTCCTCCCAGACTTCCCCCAGAAATGTGCATCTTGCACTGTCCAGCACACTACTGAACAATGGGAGCTCGTATGAAATATGTTGTCACATCAGTGGAAAATGACATGCACCAGCCTTGTTATTCCAAATGGAGTTTCCAACACACTTTAATCCAAATGCACTGGTTTGATAAAAAAAGGAAACAAAATTATTAACTACTGAAAAAAAAGATTTGAAGTGACTACAAGTAATGAGCCATAAAAGTCAGAATTGTTTACAAAAGAAATGCAAGATAAAACACAAACTAATGTTTAACCTAACAAGCTAAAAGGGATTTAAAACAAACGTTTCTCTCACCATGTGCTGAGACAGGCTGGTTTTCCTCTCAGCCAGGACTCCTCCTAACCTGCCCCTGCCGCCCACATTCAGTTCTTCAGGAGTTGTCATGAGCAGAGGGAAAGGGGGGAGAGAGAGAGAGTCTCATGCCTTTTCCTCACCTCTTTTTATAATTCAGTCCTTTGTACTAGAAACCACTTCAGTTCCCAGCTGAGTCATGGTGACAGGCTGTCATAGATACGAGCTTCAAGTGTCTCTGTGATGGAATGTAAATGTCATCTTCACACCCTGGTGGAGAATGGCTATTTGACCAGCTGTTTGCCTTGCTGTCTCTGAGGAACTTAAGGTTAGGGTTGCAGCTTTTTCAGTAATATCATAGCGTAAAATCTCATCACTTTCCATACCATGTTGCTACACAGTTTAACAGGAGGATATTCAGTAGATTATGTCTTTTCAAATGGTACCTCACAAGCCCTACAGTGATAAATGAAGGGGAGGGGAGGGATCTCCCTTTTATAAACACCCAGCCAGCCAGTGGGCTGTAAAATCCCTGTTGGTGCGAGTTCTCTGCTTGCTTTACCTCTAAAGGGTTAACAAGCCAACAGGGTTTAAAAAAAAAAAAGCATTGGGCACCTGACCAAAAGAGCCAATGGAAAGGCTAGAACTTTGTTAAATGGGAAAGTAACTTTCCCTTTGTCTCTTGTTCTTCGGAGAAGGCGACACGGAGTAGCAATGCTGTGTATGGCTTGAAGCAGGTATGAAAATTCATCTTCCATACCTAGAAGAAATGATTTGGCCAGGGAATGTTTAGACAGACACAATCAGGTTTATTTTTTATTTTGGCTTTTGGATCTCCTCGGTGCTCTCCCAGATGTGTGTGTTTGCTTGTAACCTTTAAGCTGAACCCCCAAGAAAGCTATTTTGGGTGCTTACAAAAATTTTCTTTTAAGATCTAGCAAAAGCCTAAGTTCCAGATGTATTGTTTTACTTTTCAATTTTAATAAAATTGACCTCTTAAGAACAGGATTGGATTTTTGGTGTCCTAAGAGGTTTATGTGTTTGATTAGCTGCTAGCCACAGCTAATTTCCTTTGTTTTCTTTCTCAGCTCTTTCCTGGAGGGAGGTGAAAGGGCTTGAGGGTGCCCCACAGGGAAGAATTCTCAAATGCTCCTTCCTGGGTCCAAGGGTTTGGGGTTTTTTTTGCATTTGGGTGGTGGCAGCATTTACCAAGCCAAGGTCAGAGAAAAGCTGTAACTTTGGGGGTTTAATACAAGCCTAGAGTGGCAAAAATTAATTTGTAGAATCCTGTCGGGCCCCCACTTTCTGCACTCAGAGTGACAGAGTGGGGATTCAGCCCTGACACATACTATGAACAAAATTGATCATAATTTTCTAGAACAGTGAACATAGGGGAACAGACTAGCACAGTGTCTGTGTGTTCCCAACATATATGTGGGTGTTATACTCCCTCACAAACAAGGTGTTCGGCATCTTCAAACACCTGAGGAACCGGTCCTGGGAATTTACTGGTTTATTAAGTGACACTGTATGGAATTGAGAGACACTTTATATTATTATAAATACTGTGGCAAATTGCCGGTACTGTTATGCTGGGTCTCGTGCTTTCTCTTCTTTGGGGAAGGTTCAGGGCGCCATTGCTTGCCTCTGAATCGGTATTTTAATTACCCCACTAGTGTCCTTGAGGAGGGGAGTGGAGAGGGAGGGACCTGGGCCCGCCCTCTTCTCCAGGTCCCAACCCAGGGGCCCTGAGGTTAGTGGTGAACCACTTGAACTGGCGGTTCCTTTTCCTGGGCTACTTCCCTCTCCTGCCCTTCAGCTTGTGGAGGGGCTTCTTGCCCTCCTTCTACACAAGCCATACAGTGATAAATGAAGGGGAGGGGAGGGCTCTCCCCTTTATAAACACCCAGCCAGGCAGATTGCTGCAAAATCCTTGTTGGTATGACTTCTCTGCTTGCTTTGCCTGTAAAGGGTTAACATGCCAACAGGTAAAAGAAAAGGAGTGGGCACCTGACCAAAAGAGCCAATGGAAAGGTTAGAACTTTTTTAAATGGGAAAGTAACTTTCCCTTTGTCTCTTGTTCTCCGGAGAAGGCGACACGGAGTAGCAATGCTGTGTATGGCTTGAAGCAGGTATGAAAATTCATCTTCCATACCTAGAAGAAATGATTTGGCTAGGGAACGTTTAGACAGACACAATCAGGTTTATTTTTTATTTTGGCTTTTGGATCTCCTCGGTGCTGTCCCAGATGTGTGTGTTTGCTTGTAAGCTTTAAGCTGAACTCCCAAGAAAGCTATTTTGGGTGCTCATAAAAATAGTTTCTTTTAAGATCTAGCAAAAGCCTAAGTTCCAGATGTATTGTTTTCCTTTTCAATTTTAATAAAATGTACCTCTTTCAAGAACAGGATTGGATTTTTGGTGGCCTAAGAGATTTGTGTGAGTTATTGGATTAGCTGGTAGCCACAGCTAATTTCCTTTGTTTTCTTTCTCAGCTCCTTCCCGGAGGGGAGGTGAAAGGGCTTGAGGGTGCCCCAGAGGGAAGAATTCTCAAGCGCTCCTTCCTGGGTCCAAGGGTTTTGTGGGTTTTTGCATTTGGGTGGTGGCAGCATTTACCAACCCAAGGTCAGAGAAAAGCTGTACCGTTGGGGCTTTAATACAAGCCTAGAGTGGCAGGAATTAATCTTTAGAATCCTGTCAGGCCCCCACTTTCTGCACTCGGAGTGACAGAGTGGGGATTCGGCCCTGAGACTATGTACAAAATTGATCATAATTTTGTACAAGAGTGAACATAGGGTACAGACTTGCACAGGGTCTGTCTGTGTGTTCCCAACATATATGTTGGGATTTCAGTCCCTGACAAGCAAGGGGGAACCGGTCCTGGGAATTGACTGGTTTATTAAGTGACACTGTATGGAATCGAGAGACACTTTATATTATTATTATTATTTCATTATAAATACCAATATGATGAAATTGCAATATATCGTGCTAGATATGCCATGTAAGCTGTCAATGAAAATGTTATGGTTTTCCAAGTATTATGATCTTGTTTCTATCTTTGTATTGTGAGTTACAGATATGTAGGGTATATCTGTATTCCAGACTTGTGCAGTGTTTCTGAGTGACACTCCCAGACATATTGGCATCAGCGCTGCCCAGCCTGTTCGATGACCCATCCAGGGTCACCAGCCATACAATAAACCCATTGAAATGATTAAGGGGATATTGAGTCAGCAAGACATGCAGGGGTATGCCTGTGTACTGAGACCTCCAAGGCTTTTCCATGCCACGTGCTGTGAAGCTTGTGTTTGGGACCCAGGAAGTACAGGCCACTTGGCAAAAGGAATGTAAAGGGCAGCTGCATCAGCTCCATTTTGTCTTCAGTCCCCCTTCCTACCTCTGGAGCAACTTCTCTACAAACTGAAGGCTTCAACAAAGAACTGAATAATGTGGATGTGTACCAGAGAGTCTTTCAAGCCAGAAACTCACCAATACTGCTAAGAACCAGATGTATAGATTTCTGAATGTGGCTGACTGCTTT
>NW_025423255.1:1082243-1239240 GCF_020497125.1 Mauremys mutica
AGATGCTGGAAACACTGTGCTTATGAGGGACTGAAATACCCACATATCTGCTGGGAACACACACACAGACACTGTGTCAGTCTATAACCCCAGTGTTCACTCTTCTAGAAAATTTGATCAATTTTGTACGCAGTATGGATTGTGAGGTATCATTAGAAAACGCATAACCTACTGAATATTATCCTCCTGTTAAAATGTGTAGTAACATTGTATGTAAAGTTATGAGATTTTAGAGTATGCGATTACTGAAAAAGTTACAATTCTGGGGAACACCCACAGAGCAGTTCCTCAGAGACAGCAAGGCAAACAGCTGGTCAAACAGCCATTCTCCTGCAATGGGAAGGTGGGAAGAAGACATTTACATTCCATCACAGGGACCTCTTGAAGCTGTTGTGGAAAACGACCACACGATTGATTTTGAACCAGCTCAGCCTGAGGCTCTTTTCTTGGTTAAAAGTGCACAGGGGGCGACAGCTATTGGAATACTGTCCCTCTGAGCTAAAAATCACACAAGCCTTTTAAAGCTTAAAACCCCAAACAATGACACATACGTTGCTCGTTAATTTCCTTATTTGGAATATATTGCAAAATATGATGCAGGTCAAAAGCAAGCTGAACAATCAGTTTTCCATATTCAGCCTTTCCTGTTATTGTTATTACACCTGGTGATATGGGAGCAAGACTCTGCATGTTCTCAAGAAATGTCACTACCAACCTAGGCCATTTTCACATGCTGGGGCAATCCAGAGCATGAGGAGTTGTGTCATCTGTAATCCTGGGTGAGATTCAGTGTTTCTGCTGCTGGAGCTCCCCTGTCTGGATACTCCCAGCCAGCATTTAAGGACGCACCGAGTGTCTGTGTGATAAGTAACCCTGGACCGGGAGCTCTGACTCCAGTCGCTTGCTTGTTACATCCCAAGCACATTCTGGTTTGGGTAGAGAAGGCTCAGGGTTTGAGAGAAGGCCGGGGGTAGGAAGCTTCTGTTCGTTATGCTGGACCTAACCCCCAGTTTTACTTGAGCAAACAGGAGATATTTGACACTGCGATACGGCTCCTGTGCTCTGTTCCCAAAGTGTTCTGCAGCAGGGGAGGGTCTCCGGTAGTGTGTGTGTGTCACCGGCATATTGGGGTGATGCTGCCAGGGCCGGCTCTAACAGTTTTGCCGTCCCAAGCAAAAAAAAAGGAGCGCCGCCCTGCGCCCGCAAGCGCCGCCCAACCCCTCCCTGAGCGTCACGCCGCCCAAGTCCCCACCCCCCCAGCGCTGCGTCACGTCCCCCAAGTCCCTGCCTCCCCAGCGGCGCATCGCACCGCCCAAGACCCCACCCCCCAGTGCTGCATCGCGCCCCCCAGTGCCGCGTCGCACCGCCCAAGTCCCCGCCACCCCCAGCGCCGCATCGCGCCGCCCAAGTCCCCGCCACCCCAGCGCCGCGTCGCACCGCCCAAGTCCCCGCCCCCCCCCCCAGCGCCGCGTCACACCGCCCAAGTCCCCGCCCCCCCCCAGCGCCGCCTGGCCACACCAAAAACAACAAAAACAAACCCCAATTGCCGCCCCATCCCAAGGTGCCGCCCCAAGCACGTGCTTGGTAGGCTGGTGCTTGGAGCCGGCCCTGGATGCTGCAACAGGACAGAGTAGAGGTTAGAGTACAGATGGTGTTGTGGGGGTGGCATGAACCTTCACTCTTCATTTCCCCTTCCAAGAACGGAGGGGACAGGACTCCTTACCCAGCGAGGTCACAGTCTCATAGTTCTCCTGCATGACATCCCAGTACAGGGCTCTCTGAGCGGGGTCCAGCAGAGCCCATTCCTCCCTGGTGAAATGCACAGCCACCTCCTCGAAGGTCACCGGCCCCTGAAAGAGCAAGAGTCCAACACTCAGTACCTGCTGCCCCACTCACAACCCCACTATTCACGGAACAGCAGCACCAGGTAAATGGAAGCTCTGGGAGGCACATGTTAACAGAGTCCCCACCCCACCTTGCCTAGAACAGCCAGGCGGCATCAGAGGGTGGAAAGAGAGAACCTTTGTGTCTCCCAGCTGACAGACGGAGGCAGGGTCTTCACATTTATCACATACCCACTAGCCAGAGCTTGATATAGGAGATGGGGCTGGCTCTGGACCCTACTGGTGTCTCCCTGGTAGGAATCCAAACACTCTCCAAATAAAATATATGGAAGAAAGGAGAAGTCAATAGTAAAGAACAGAAGTTAGGAAGTTAGAATTGTAGAAAATTGATAAAGAAAGCTATCAGAAATCAATGACCAATCAATGACAATAAGAAGGAAGTTTTTAAAAGTATATTAAGTGCACACTTTACTAGATAGAAATGGCAGAATTATCAAAAATAATGCAGAAGAGGTAAAAGTCCTCAATAAATATTTCTCTCCTGGATTTGGAGAAAAAACAGATGATGTACTCATATCATAAGATGTTGACAACGACACTCTTTCCATTCCGACAAGAAGTCATGAGGACATTAAACAGCAGCTATTAAAAATCAGACATGTTTAAATCAGCGGGTCCGGATAACTTGTATCCAAGACTTTCTAAAAGACCTGAAGTCTGACATCTATACTCATCAAGAGAATGGTGCAGCCAATACTGGATTTCATTCATTAATAAAGAATCAAAGAAGGGTAATATGATTAGTGCCCATTAACAAAGGTTTAGAGAAAATAGAGCCTAGCAAACTAACGGGATATCCTTATTGGATGAGATCAAAAGTTTGGTTGCAGCTAATAGTATTGATGTAATATACCTAAACTTCTGTAAAGATATGACTTGATCAGCACAATATTTTTACTAAAAAAACTAGAATGATACAAAATAAACACGGCATACATTAAATAGATAAAAAACTGTGATAGTAAATGGGGAACCGTGGTCGAGTGGATTTCTTTCTAGCAGGTTCCCGCAGGGATTGGTTCTTGGCCCTGTGCTATTTAACATTCTTATCCATGAGCTAGAAGAGAGTATAAAATCATCACTGATAAAGTTTGCAGTTGCCACAACTATTGGGGTTGGTGGTAACTAATGAAGTGCCAGTAGATTCAGGCTCCAGCACTGGGAGTCTGGGAAGTTGTCCCAGCCCTGGCGGGACGGTTATTTCCTGTTCCACAAAGAGGGTAAGTTCCATTCCCAACACCTGTGCCTTGAAATTAGGCCCTATCTGACACTACACCCCCATATTCATCATAGTGGTATGGTTATAATATGATTAGGACATAATTATGATGTATTTTTGTACAAGATGCATCATGTGTGATTTCACTGGAAAAGTTATGATTTGCTGAATATGATTATCCTATTTGTGTGCACATATCATGTTTGTATCTGAAGTTATGGATACTGACTCTGTATCTGTATTTCAAATGTGCTTACTCTGGGTAACACCCACAACGAGCCTTTCAGGTAGAACAATGAAGAAGCCAGACAGAGCAGATGGCTCATCAACAAAGACAATGGACTGTAGAAGATCTTAGCCTTCCTGTGAATGTTTCAGCCAGCCTATGTGTCATGGCTACTATGACGCAGCAGGGCCTGTGACCAGAACACATGACACTAAACTTCATTTTAGTACCTGTATTTTTCCACAAACTGGACTGGGAACTGAGTTTGGAACAAAGGGTTCTCGCCATATGGAAAAGCTACATAAGGTGGGTTGTGACGTCATCCCTTGGTCTCATTCCCCACACAGGAGAACTCCTGGAAACACCTAAGAAACAAAAACTGAAGTGGGGGAAGTGCTGGTCCCAGGGAAAAGGGTTTTCTAGCTTGTGTATGGAAACTTGGTGGTCTGCTTGTATCATCAGTCAGGGTGAGAAACTGCTAATTCAAATTCTATCCAGATAATATGTTAGGCTTAGTTTGAGTTTCAGTATTTGCTATATAATCTGCTTTGATCTGTTTGTTATCACTTATAATCAATTAATCTACCTTTCTGCAGTTAATAAACTTGTTTTATGCTTTATCTTAACGAGCGTATTTTGAGTGAAGTGTCTGGGGAAAATCTCAGCTGGGTTAGCACAAGCTCGCTGTGCACATCTTTCCCATATCGAGGGGAAGGCGAACTATATTAATGAGCTGACATTACAGAGATCCCTGTGCACTATAAGAGGGTATAATTCTGAATTTATACTACAGCAAGTGTGCAAGGTTGGGGAGCTGGGAAATTGGCTGTTGTCTCTATCTGTCCTTGAGTGGCTCAGGTAAAGCACTCAGGTAGCTTAGTTGGGTGCATGGCGCCACCTGCTGTCATGCTGGGTGATAACAGGCCCTGGAGAGGCTGGCTGAATCTCCAGCAAAGCCGTGAGAGAAGGGCCAGCCCAGCTTGAGGGTTAGAGGGCGCAGCGGTTCCCAGACTGCCCCCTGGGGGTGACAACCCATCACACCCTAAACTACACTAGTGTCAGCAGGTTTGTCACATCCTGTCCCCTCCCTTTCTCCACCTGAGATATTTCCTGCCTCCCACCACCTCTAGCAATTTCCACCCTATGCATTTACTGCTCCTCTCCCTCCAAGCAGAACCCACCACCAGCTCCCTGAGAATCCCTTACCTGAGCCAGCTCCATTGCAGCCATTTCTTTCCCCCTGGGAGGACGGGATGATCTGGAGCAAAACATGGACGTTATTTTGTAGCCTGCTGGGGTGAAAAGGGCAAGGTGTGAGAATTCAGACAGGGCTTTTGTCCATTCCACAAGCCGATTCCCCCCAGGTTTTCCCTTGCTAATGGACATTCTAGGTTCTGCCACACTGTGAATCACAGAGTGACCTTATCCCAGTACAGGCCTAGCGCCATCCCACCAGGGTGTAACCCTCTGACACATGGTGAAACCCTCCCAGTAACAGTCTCACTGTTACACTTATCAAGTTTGTGGACAATACCAAGCTGGGAGGGGTTGTAAGTGCTTTGGAGGATTGGATTAAAATTCAAAATGATCTGGACAAACTGGAGAAATGAGCTGAAGGAAAGAGGATGAAATTCAGTGGGGACAAGTGCAAAGTACTCCACTTTGGAAGGAACAATCAGAGACCAGAGAAGAACAGAATCCAAGGAGTCACTTTGGGGGATTCTCCCTGTCATTGTCCCCAAGGCAGCTCTCTCAGGTTTACAAAGTTGTTTGATGTTCCAGCCTTTATACAGTCTCTCCTGGGAGTGCCCCTTTCATCGGCTGGGCCTAGTTTTAGATTTCGGTAGTTAACAATCTTGGTTTATTGTTTATCTAACCAGTGTGTTTGGATTAAAGTGTGTTGGAAACTCTGTTTGGGATAACAAGCTGGTGCATGTCATTTTCCACTGATGAAATGACAGACTTCATATGAGCTTGTTTTGTTCAATAGCGTGCTGGACAGTGCAAGATGCACATTTCTGGGGGAAAGTTGGGCACTTGAGAATTTGCTGGTTTTCTCCTGAGGTGTAATTCATGAGTGGCTGTCTAGCAGCACTCAATACTGTGTAGCTGGGAGTGAGTTACATGCTGGAAACTGTGTGTTAATTGGCCAAGAGGGGCTGTTCTCATGGGAAAACAGTGGAAAAGGCACCCCAGGTTGGAGAACTGAGGGGACACAGCTATTTAACAGTCCAGATTGTACTCTGGCTAATGTCACAGACCCTCGTTATGACAGAGCCTCTTACAACACAGAGAAAGTAAATCCATGTCCCAGAAATCAAAGACTCCAGACAGAGGGCAACTGTCCCTGGCACTGCTTCTTGCTGACAGAAAGGTTCAGAGACAGTGAGAGAGTCCTGGGGAAGCTGGGAACAGGAAGCATGGGCTGGTGGGGTTCAGTGGAGAAAGGGAACAGGAAGGGCAGGGATATCACTGAATGCAGGATCTCAGCAGTGCTAGATGACAGGATAGCACATAGTGCAGCCCATTGGAAAACATAATCCCAACTATACATACAGAATGATGGGGTCTAAATTAGCTATTTCCACTCAAGAGATGGATCTTGGAGTCACTGTGGATAGTTCTCTGAAAACATCCACTCAAGTTGCAGCAGCAGTGAAAAAAAGTGAACAATCTTGGAAATAATTAAGAAAGAGATAGATACGACAGAATATATCATATATCATAATTGTAAAAACAGCAAATAAATCCATGATAACCCACATCTTGAATACTGCATGCAGATGTTGTCGCCCCATCTCAAAAAAAGATATATTGGAATTGGAAAAGGTTCAGAAAAGGGCAACAAAGATGATTAGGGGTATGGAACAGTTATGCCAGACCTAACCCCCAGTTTCACTTGAGCAAACAGGAGCTATTTGACACCCTGCAATACGGCTCCTGTGCTCTGTTCCCAAAGTGTTCTGCAGCAGGGGAGGGTCTCTGGTAGTGTGTGTGTCACTGGCATATTGGGGTGATGCAGAAACAGGATGGAGTAGAGGTGGCATTGTGGGCTGGCATGAACCTTAACTCTTCATTTCCCCTTCCAAGAACCGAGGGGACAGGAACCCTTACCCAGCGAGGTCACCGTCTCATAGTTCTCCTGCATGACATCCCAGTACAGGGCTCTCTGAGTGGGGTCCAGCAGAGCCCACTCTTCCCTGGTGAAATGCACAGCCACCTCCTCGAAGGTCACCGGCCCCTGAAAGAGCAAGAGTCCAACACTCAGGACCTCTTTCCCCACTCACAGCCCCACACTCATGGGGGAGAGGAGCCAATCAAATGGAAGCTCTGGGTGGCTCACAGTCAGATTCCCACCCCCACCCCGCTCAGCGTATCCAGCAAATACCAGGGTGAGGGGACGAAGAGAGAGCCCCTTGTCTCTCCCAGCAGATCCATCACACACCTACTGGCCACCGACTGATACAGGAGATGGAGCCCCTAGCAGGGTCCAGGGAGAGCTCCCTGGTAGGAAGCCCAATAACCTCCTCATTGTGAGGAGCAGGATATGAAGGGAGAGGCAGCTCCAATAAGCCTGACTCATGGGTGCCCCCTTCATATCTCACAGCAGCCGCTGGTCAGTGAGCTCAGGCTCCAGCACTGGGAGTCTGGTCAGTTTGACTAGCTCCATGTAGGTGGGCTATTTTCTTTCTTCACAAATTAGGGCATTTCCACCTCCAAACCTCCTGGGTCTGTTCCTAGAATCTAGGGCACTTATTAAATAACTCCCAGCAGGTTTGCCGCACCCTGGCCTCCTCCTTTCCCCATGCTGTGAATTTCCTGCCCCGCTCCAACCTCCAAACCAGACTGTGCAAACCTTCCCATCTCCGGTGTATTTGCTGTCCCTCTCCTCCAGCAGGAACCCACCAGCAACCCCCCGATAATCTCTACCTGAGTTGGCTCCACTGCAGCCATTTCTCTTCCCTGTCCCACGCCAGGCTGGGATGAGCTGGAGCAAAACATGGACGCCATTCTGCAGCCTGTCTGGGGGAGAAGGGAAGTTGTGGGCATTTCAGAACTGGTTTTAGTTAATTACACATCATGATTCCCCCAGGCCCTTTCCCTGCACACAGACACCCTAGATTCTGCCATGCTGGGAAATGCTCAATCTGTTTATTACAATGTAGATCTGGCCCCTCCTGCCAGGCTAAGCCCAGACACATTTTAACCTCCCTTCTCCCTCCCCTCAACCAGTAACAAAGTCTCTGAACACAAGGCTAGAAAAGAGCAGAACCAAAGGAGTCACTGTGGGGGATTCCCTCGGACACTGACCCCACGGCAGCCACACCCCAGCAGGGGGAATATGGAGTCAGGAACTGGCTTTTCCTCTCTCTGATCCTTGTTTTGTTCACTGGAAAGTGGTTCTGCCCAGGGATGCAGCAATACATGTGTCTGGGTGGAAATCTCTCCCCCCTCATTTCTCCCACTGCCCCTTTCAGTTTCTCCTTCCCCTGTCCTCTCTCCCTGCCCCTCTGGCTGGGAAAGTCCCATTCCTGGGGGCTTTGCTCTCCCAGGGCTGGATTTTCTCCTGGCAATTGCTACTGGGAGGAGAAATGAGGAGGGGCTGTTTGTGCAGAGTCACTTTCTTGCCAGACCCCAGGACTTTCAGTTACCTGGAGACTCTGGCTCAGAATTTAGTATTAACAGGGCCCAGGGCTGCCCTAGGGGGCTAGGACCAGCTGGAGAAAGTCATCCCCTGGGCCGGGCAGAGAAGCAGCTTTAATTCAGGTCACTTCCCAGCACAGAACCCCACTGGGGGAGCAGCAGCTGCTAAGCCTGGTCTCCCAGATCACAATGGAGGCTGCAGCGTCTGACCCAGGAAGCTGAACCCCAATATCCTGAGCAGAGAGGGACAGAGCGTCTGAGCAGCTTCCCTCCTTTAGCTCTCTGGGGAGAGCAGCTAATGAGAGCCCCTCCTCACAGGGAGAATTGCTGGTCTCATTAGCCCCACTGTCCATCCGGAGTCACTCCTTGTCTTTCCATACAGTGACTCTGGATTAACAATGGTCTCAATGAAATCAGAGTTCAGAAAGAATGAGTCCAGAATGCTGTGGAAGAGACCATTGTGCGGCAGTGCTGACCCCCTTCCCACCTCCCTCACCCCCAGATCTAGGACAAGGACTGGACAATGGACTGGACAATCTAGGACAATGGAACTGGAAGTTCCTGCAGTTTTCAAGAGGGGAGAAAAGCAAAAATCTGTGATTTCACCTCACAGTGTCTGATAAGTGGCTAGAAAGTTATCACGGTGACTGGGCCTGGCCGGGGAATGTCGGGCAGTGCTTGGAGCCAGGATTCTGGCATAAGCTAATCAGGGAGAAGAAGAGGGGTCAGGAGCAGACCCCAGAGCCCCAGCCAGCCCCACCCCGCGATATTCCCTGGGACCCAGCCCCCAGAGTCCCTGGCCAGGGACCTCAGATACCCCTCAGAGCCCCACCGGCCAGAGAACCCCCACCAGACCGTCACTGCCAGGTTGGGAATCCCAAAGGGTTCCCCCCACCAAGAGACCCCAACAGCCAGAGACCCCCCAAAAGGGACCCCCACTGGGAACTCAGTCCCTCACTGCCTGCCTAGGATCCCCCCCGCCCTCCAGCAGGATCTGCCCTGCCCTTTGCCTGGCACCGCCTCCTCCCCCCTGCGGGATCCTCTGATGCTTTACAGGGGCAGCCCCTGGCCTAGCACCGGGGATTCTCCCACACACACTCTGTGCACTGGGCACGGCAGCGATCCCAGGAGTCTGCGGGGGAAGCCCAGACAGAGCCCCTGTCACAGCACCAGGCTCCCTCTAACCCCCTGTCCCGCCTCCCCAAGAGACGCCCACCCCGGCTGTTCTGCAGCCACCAGGCCCCCAGCGATACCCACCTCCAGGACCCACAGCCTCAGGGCTGGGCACATCACACCCACCCCCTGAAACCCCAAATCTCCAGAACCCACCAACCTCACTAGGGTACCCCCGGCCCCGCCACCCCGAGGCCTCCCCCCACCACAATCCCCCTTCAGCTGCAATCTCCCCACACAGCCCCACCCCCACCCAGCAACACTGTTACCTCACAGTGCCTGAGAAGTGGATAGAAAGTGACCACCGCCCCCTGCTGGCCAGTCACACAGGCAGAGGGAGCCCTGGGGGATGTCTCTTGAACAGGAGAATGGAAGGCCTGGAGGGACAAAATAGGTAAGAAATGTCCATGCCTGTCACTAGCAAATAATGGCCACCATGGATCCACCCCAGAGGTGGCTACATCTTAGCACTGTGGGAATCAACCCCTCACAGAGGCCATTTGCCATGGGGCTTGGGATACTTCTCAACTCACACTGCACTCAGAGTGACCTCCTCATCCCGTGCCAGCTGGAGAAAAGAAAAGGGTCCAGCCAACTCTCCCATTACCAGCTGGGAACCACTGATCCCCAAACAGGGGGAGGCCTCTGGCTTTGATGTGTATTAAATATCTGGCTGGTCTCTTTCATCGGCAAACATTTTAACAGAGGTAAAGGAGGGACCAAATGATTCGCAAAAGAGATGGGAAAGATGATCTCTGGGCAATTTAACCCCCTACAACATCGAGGATGGAGAAGAACTCAGGGCAACAGGTTCCCTCAAAGGAAGAAGTTCCTGGGACTTAGAAACACGGGGAACAGCCCCAAACCTGAGAGGATTTTTAACTGACATTTGATAATGACATAGAAGGAGGCAAAACCTGAGCTTTGAGAGCAACATTCAGAAATGAAAGAGTTCCCAATCTGAGAGATTTTGGATCCATTTTGCAAATTATAGAGAGGAAAGTTGAAAATCAGAGGGATTTTATATCAGTTGTCGATAGGAGGTAAAATCTGAGTGTTTCACATCAATAGTTGATAAATGAATAAAGAGGAAATGGGCAACATTTGCAAACATTTTATATCCAGGTTCAAGAATCTGAGAAAAGGTGTAAATCTGAGATTTTCTTGGTATTTTATAATTAGAGAGACAGGGGAAATCTCAGGGTATATTCAATTAGAAATAGACAACTAGAGAGCAGTGGGGCAAACGTTTAGGTTATTTTATATGAATCTTTGAGATTTGCACAGAAAATGTGTCACAAACTGCGTATTTGGTAACATGAGAGAAAAACACCAAGATCTGAGGGGATTTTATATTGCTGTTAACGAACTAGTGGAAAAGGGGGACTGTTGGACTGGATTTTATATGACTGTCCAATACATAAATACAAAGTGATGGTTGCCCCACCCCCACCATTCCCATGGGCAGCAGGGAGCCCTTTGAGGAGCTGATTAAAAGGGCAAGGGAGGGGAAGCTGGAAGGTCCCTGGATAAAGGAAGGGGGCAGCAGTGGGGGATGGGCGGGTGACTGGCAACTGATGGTTGGGGGCAACTGTGTTAGTAGTTAGGGGGCAACAAGTGGGATTGGGAAATGGGGGTCTGGGCAGTCCCCACGGGGGACACGTGCGCCTCCCTTCCAGTGATGAGCTGCTAAAATCTTAACAACCGGTTCCCTATAAAAAGTTCTGATTGAAGAGATGTGCCACAGTATGGATTTTTTGTACCAATAGGGTTACCATACGTCCGTATTTTCCCTGGAGGAATTTTTAAAATTTACCACCCAGACAGCGATTTAAGAACCTAAAAGCCTGACATCTCTGGGAAAATACAGATGTATGGTAACCCGACCTACAGTTCCTTTTACAAAGATGGGCCTGAACTAGAACTGAGCTCCGTTTCCCATGTGTGGGTCCCCACCACTCCCTGGGGTGTGCTAGGGTGACCAGATGTCCCAATTTTATTGGGACAGTCTCAATTTTTGGGTCTTTTTCTTATATAGGATCCTATTACCCCTCACCCTCTGTCCTGATTTTTCACACTCGCTGTCTGGTCACCCTCGGGTGTGCACATGTGTGGGTCCCAGCTGCTCCCTGCCCCCCTCATTGAAGCAGGTGTGCAGGGTTACTGCCCTGGGAACTGCAGGGCACCAGTGGCCATGGGGCTGGCTGGAGGCAGGGGCATGGGGCAAGGCTAGCTGGAGCCAGGGAGTGTGAGACGGGCTGGCTGCAACAGGAGCTGGCTGTGGGCAGGTGGTGCAGACAGGCTGTGGTGGGGAAAGGGACTGTGGCAGAGGTCGGGGGGGTGGCAGGGGCTGCGGGCAAGGACTGTGGCAGGAGGCAAGTGGGGTGGCAGGGGCTGTGGCAGGACGGATGGCAGGGGCTGGCTCTGGCCAGGGGGTGCAGACAGGGGCTGGCTGGAGGCGGGGGTGGCAGAGGCTGCGGGTGGGGGAGGGTGGCAGGGGGCAGCTGTGGGCAGATAGGAGCGGGGGGGTGCAGACACTCACACAAGGGGAGCAGCTGGGGGCAGGAGGTGGCTGTAGGCAGGGGCTGCGGGCGGGGGGTGCAATGGGGGATGGCAGGGCAGGGGGTGCAGACAGGGGCTGGCTGGGGGCAGGGGGTGCAATGGGGGTGGCAGGGCAGGGGGTGCAGACAGGGGCTGGGGGCAGGGCAGGGGGTGCAATGGGGGGTGGCAGGGCAGGGGGTGCAATGGGGGGTGGCAGGGCAGGGGGTGCAGACAGGGGCTGGGGGAGGGTGACAGGGGCTGGCTGCGGCGGGGGGGTGCAGGCAGGGGGCTCTGGGCGGGGGAGGGGCGCAGACACTCACACGGGGGGGGGGGCTGGGAGCAGCAGGAGGCAGCCGGGCACCCACCAGGCAGCAGCAGGAGCCCCAGGGCCAGAGCTCCAAAGAGCAGGAGCAGCAGCAGGGCCAGGAGGCAGCTCACATGGCTCCCGCAGCGCAGCGCCCCCCGGCGGCCGGGAGGAGGAATTGCACCTTCCCAGCCAGAGCCCATCCAAGCGACCCGGCTCCAGCTCCACCTGCCCCCTTCCCTGCCCTGGCAGAGACCCGGCATCTCCTAGAAGATCAGGGCTGGAAGGGACCTCAGGAGGTGTCTAGTCCAACCCCCTGCTCAAAGCAGGGCCAATCCCCAACTAAATCCCCAAATGGCCCCCGCAAGGAGTCAGCTCCCAGCCCTGGGTTTAGCAGGCTAGTGCTCCAACCACTGAGCCATCCCACCCCCACTCCAGGGGCAGCCATGTGCTGGGGAATGACTCAGGGCAACAATTTCCCACCTGCACAAGGACAAATCGCTGCAGATGAAACGGGTGGGAAAATGCCCCTCACTAGAGAAGATTTTAAACTGACGTTTGAGACTCATGGGGAGAACGGGGGAAATCGGGGGAGATGGGAGAGCTGATCATTGGAGGGGATGGGGGGAAATCGCCCCAGATTTTATAGCCCCGGGTGAGACACTGAGCGAGAAAAGGGGCAGAACTAGAGAGAATTTGTATCGGGGGCGACAGGCAAGTGGCACAAACAGGGACAGGATCCAATTAACTCCCCTCCCCCCTTCGCCCACCCGCCACTCCCCCCCCCGGGAATTTCCTGGCTGCCCAAAGACAGTTCAACCCCCCCCCCGCGTCCCACTGACCTTCCCCTCCCTACAATTCCAGCTTCTCCCCTCCCTGCCTGACACCCCCCATCTCCCCACCACCACAGGGGATCCCTCCCCCCCGCCAGGCCCCAGTCTCTGCCCCCCAAATCCCACTGGGGCTGAGGCAGCTCTGAGGCTTCTCCCAGGGGGGCTCCGTGGGAGGCTGGACACCAGGGATGCAGGACGGCAGGAATGGGGGTGACAGGCCTCCTGTTCCTCAGTCTCACGGCGGGACCGAGGGGGCTCGTCACTCTCCGGCTCGGGAGCGCTGGTAAGACCCAACCGTGGAGGGGCCGTCGCTGGGGGGGGGATGGCCCCGCGCAGGCGCTGAGCACGTCCTTATATCACTTCTGTGGCGGGAAAAGTGCTGAGGAGATGGAACGCTGAGGGCTGGTTTTGGCGGGAAAAACCGGTTTGGACTGGTTTGAGCCTGTGTCCTGATGGTAAACAAGTCCCCTCTCAGAGATGGAGTCCAGGGGTCAATAGTTCATATGCTCCAGATTGGATCTTATTTTAAAGCCAGTGATTTACTTCATAAACATCTTATTAACCAACTAATAGAACATATTGAACAGTTTATACTTCTTACACCTAACAATGAGATAAAAAATAAACAACACAGACAAACCTTATCGGTAACAGCTAATGTCCCAACTGGGAAATCAGCAGCGGTTTGTAGCGGGGGGAGCACACAGTCTGAATGTGTATGACCCGACCCCAGCCCCCAGCCCCACATAGCAGTGGGGCTTGGCACTCTCTGTGCATTGGTGTGGTGGCTGAGTGGTTAACCAAGCAGTGACAATCCAAGGAGGTTCCCTGAGTCAGTCTCACTCCTGAGGAGATTCTGCACCAAAAAAATTCTGTGCACAATATTTTAAAATTCTGCAAATTTTATTTGTCAATAAATAAATGTGGAGGCTCCAGCATGGCAGACGGGAGCACAGGCTGCTGGATGCACGGAGGTGGGAGATCACCCTGCAGCCCCCACTCTCCTCCAGTGAAACAGACTTGGTGGTGAGGCTGCACCTCTCTGCTGCCTTCTTCAGGAGCCCCAAAAAGACTCCCCAGAACTGCTCATGAGGGGCACATGTGCCTTCCCTTTGCTTCCCCATCAGGAAGTCAGAAAGCCTGAGCAGCTGGCCCTGGGCGATTTGAAAGGGCCTGGGGGCTCCTGCCACCACTACCGGCAGCACAGCGGGACTAAAGTGGATTCCTGCCCACCCTCGCTCCGCATGGCGCACCACTCCCAGAAGTATCTGGCACATCCCTGCAGCCCCCATGGGTTGTGTCTCTCACATGCTGCCCCCACCCTAAGTGCCAACTCTGCCATTGGAACTGTGGCAATGGGAGTTGCAGGGGTGGTGCCAGCGGGCAGTGGTGCCAGGAGACCCACGCCCCCCGGGCCTCCTCCATGTAGGAGTGGCTGCCAGATGGAGGTGTGGGTCACTTTCGGGAGCTACCCAAGATAGGTGCCACACCCCAACCCTCTGCCACAGCCCAGATCCCACACCCCGCCCACACCCAAACTCCCTCCCACAGCCCACCACTGCCCCCCAACTCCCTGCCCCAGCCCAGAGCCCACATCCAAACTCCCTCCCAGGGTCCACCCCCCGCCTGCCCTACACCCCAACCCCCTGCCCATCCCAGAGCCTGCACCTCATGTACCCAAACTCCCTCCCACAGCTTTGGGGGGGCGAGGAAGGACGGGCAGGACTTGGGCCAGTTCTGGGCATCACCAAAAGTTATATAAACCTGGTGACGCTGAGCTGGAGCCCTAGTCACTGCACATCTCTCTCCTTACGGGGGGGACTCTATGGGGCAGGGCCAGGGGCGGCTCTACCTATTTGGCCGCCCCAAGCAGTCATGCGCGGAAGGTGCCCCAGAGCCCCGGGAGCAGCGGACCTCCCGCGGGCATGACTGCGGAGGGTCCGCTGGTTGCGCGGCTCGGCTGGACCTCCCGCAGCTGCGGACGGTTCGCAGGTCCGGCGGCTCCGCTTGAGCTGCCGCAGTCATGCCTGCGGGAGGTCCACCCGAGCCGCGGGACCAGCGAACCGTCCGCAGTTATGCCTGCGGGAGGTCCACTGGAGCCGCGGGACGAGCGCCCCCTCCGCAGTCATGCCTGCGGCAGGTCCGGTCGTCCCGGGGCTCCGGTGGACCTCCCGCAGGCATGACTGCGACAGGTCCGCCGGCCCAGCCTGCCGCCCCCCCGGGAAAGGGCCGCCCCACCCGCGTGCTTGCCGCGCTGGGGTCTGGAGCCGGCCCTGGGCAGGGCGCTGCTGGGGGTTTATTCCTTCCTTTAATGGCTGTGGAAGGGGGAACAGGGAGAGAATTTGCTCCTCTGTTCTCTGCGGAACACATGCAGGCAGCGGGATTATTTCCAGGGTTGTAACAAAACGCAAGCTAGCAGAGGGGGGAAGGGATTTCCTGCAGGATGGATTCCCAGTGCAGCTCCCAAGCTGTGCCCTGGCGAGCTGTGCCCAGGGGATTTAGATGCTTTATGTAAGGGGACTGTTGCCCCCTTACTAACATTCAGTGGGGGTGTTTGGTTGCTAGCTCCCAGCACTAAAAGGGGAGGGGTCGATGGGAAATCAGAAGCCTGAGACTGACAGTCCCCAGGAACAATGTGGAGAGACCAGTGCTCCAGGTCTGCCTGATTGACAGGGCGGGCAGGCTATTCAAGGAGTCAGGAGGCCAGGGGGGTCCCATCCGCCCTGTGAGCTGGAATTGTCTGAGTCACATGGAGTGGGGCCGAGCTAAGGAGAGAGCAGGGGGCCCAAGCTGAGCTGATGGTAACAGAGCTGCAGCCCCAAAGCCAGAGCACAGCCCAGAGAGAGCAGCCCTGCCCTGGGAGCAGAGCTGTAACAACTGGAGCCAGAGAGGCCAGACAAGCAGCCCAGGGAGCTGAAGGCAGAGCAGCAGCAGCAGCCGTGCTGAGGCAGAGCGGAGCTGGAGCAGGCCGGAGCTGGGTGCGGTGAGCAGCTGTGGAGAGCGAGGGGGACCCCGGGCAGTGGGCCCAGCACAGGGAGACGCCTCAGCCAAGAGGCCCTGCAGGCCAGACTTGGAGGGGGATCATAACCCTGACAGGGCGGGGGTGATGCTGGGGAGAAGGGTCCTGCCACCCAGAGCCTGAGAGTGTGTGGCCACCGCCAGAGCAAGTGTCCAACCTGCAGCGTCCCTGCAGCACAGCCAGGGCCTGAGGAGGCGGCCTGGGACCTACAAGGAACAGACTGTGAAGTGCCCTGATGTCCAGAGACACTTTTTGTGATGGTCCCTGCCACAGAGCGGGGTGATGTGTTTTCCTTTAATCTTTCCCATTTTTTCTTATTTTTTAAATTTTATTGTTAATTAAATAACTTGTATTTGCTTTAAATTGTATGATGTGATCAGTGGGTCAGGGAGGTGCGCAGTGCAAAGAGAGGGACACCCTAGCCCCTGCCCTGGGTGACCACAGAAGGGCTGGGGGTCGAGTCCCCCAGGAATCCTGGGCCCAGCCTTGTTGGGGTTACGAGGACCCTGCCAGACAGGAGAGTGGAAGGGGAGTCCTCAAGGGCAGGGAGGCCTCTGGGTAAAGGAAGTGGGAGCGAGGACTCAGATCCTTTTGCCAGCCCACTTCACCGGGGTAGTGCAGAAGCCAGGAAAGTTCCCCACAATAGCAGGACCATTCCCCCACTTACATCTAGATACAGTACCAGGCACGTAGAAGGATTTCCCCTTCTGAGTCATGGAAGCAGAAATTGACTTTTCCTTTCCAAATTTAGCTAATGTTCAGAAAGAGAATCTAGCACCTGCCTTCCAGACTTGAACACCTCAAAATTCAGGAGTGCTGGAGCTCAATTTGGGCAGCTGTTACTTCATTTCTCCCAAATCAAAAATACTGATCCACTGTCATTTGCTGTAGAAAAAGTAGGACAAAATTGAGCAAGAAATGCTTCCCAGGGGTTATTAGGACTGGAATTGCTATTTTCAACAGCCATTGCCATTTTTTTCTAGTTTTGTTTGTTTGAAAGGAAAACAGTGATATTGCACTGGCAAATTCCCCATAGAAACAAAGAATAATAAAGGCACCTCAACTTTTCCTCATTTATGGAGGACAGTCTTATAATATGCATCCAGGTATCCTCCAATCACACAAGCTGAAAATTGTTCCATTTTACTGCAGTTCTGTAACCATATGGGAACCAATCCTGTCTGTGCTCTGTGCACATCCAAAATTCCTGCTGAATGACCCACCCTGGGAGCGAGTTACCAGTGACCCAGGGCTGGGGTGGAAGGAGGGTGCAGGTGGGGGGGGAGCCCCCAGGCCTGGGGCAGCGGGGTGTGTGGGTTGGGGAGCATTGGTGGGGGGGAAGGGGAGAGCCCAGATCTGGGGCAGCACAGGATGTGGGGGGGGAGCCCAGGGCTGGAATGGCAGGGGGGTGTGGCTGGGGGGGGGAAGAGCCCAGGGGCGGGGTTGCAGGGGGATGCAGGTGTGGGGAGGCCCAGAGCTGCGGCGGCAGCGGGTGCAGGTTGGGGGGAGCCCAGGGCTTGGGCAGCAGGAGGGTGTGAGGGGGAGCCCAGGGCTGGGATAGGGGCAGCCAACATTTTTTTTTGCTTAGGGCTGCAAAAAACCTAGAGCCGACCCTGCCTCCACGCACTGTGAAGTAGGTAGGAGCGGATCATTATTATCCCTACTTGAAAGAGGGAGAAACTGAGGCTGAGAAAGGAGAATTGACTTGTCTTAGGTCACACAGCCAGTCAGTGGCAGAGTTGGGAATAGGACGCAAGAGCCCTGATTTTCAAACTAACCATCGGATCTTGAATTTCAGACACTGAATGACCTGAATAAAGTGCTCTCAGATGAGCTCCAGACCAACAACAGTGACAGTAATTATTCAGCAAATATTTGAGGAGAACTGCAATGTTAGAGAGAATCATGAACTGCTCAGAGACCATTAATGCAGAGAAGCAGCAAAATTCATCAAACATAGAACTGGTTCTGACTGATTTCCTTGGTCTTAAAAGAGAACAACAAGGATCTGAGTCTCCTCCCTGTCAATAACCCTCTGCTCAGCCAATCAGGGTAGAGACGGAGGACGGGAGGCTGAGGGTTCTCACCAGAGAGCCCAAAGGATGGCCCAGGTCATTGGTGGGGATCACTGCCCGAGCACTATTTCAGCCCCACATTTTTGGGTGGACCTCCCACAGTGGGAGCTGCAGAGCACTCCCCCGCAACACACACACACACACCCCTCCCTCCTGATGTTGGGAGGGGAACAGGAGAAAGGACAAAAGAAGCAAAAGACAAAGAGAAAGGAGGGAGGGATGGAGGAAAAGATGAAACAAAAACGATAAACCCCAATGTCCCCAGTGATTCTAAGGGACAAAATCCCAGGTGCGCAATAAAATTCTGCCTCCTTAAGCTCGAGTTTTCCATGCTCAGAATTCAACTGTCACCATATGGATCAGACTGAACAGGTTTCAAACTTCGAGGAGGCTCTTACCTTCTAAACAGGGACGGCTGTTTTCTAGTAAAATCACTACAAGGGAAGGAGAAAACTTGAAAGAGGTTCCTCCTGGCGCTCACGTCCGTGAACCCGAATACTCTCTCAGACCTCAAAGAGAGACCTTGAGAAGGAGACTTGCTGCAGCAAAGCCACAGGGGTCTCTGAGGTTTCCCTGGCCCCTCGCCCCTGTCCTGCCTGGCTGTCAGCATCTCTCTGTGAGGTCACCACCTTCCCACTAATAGTCTTTGACCAATAGGCTGAGGTCCTGCAAAAGGCCTTTGTGATGTCACTGCCACACCCCTCCCTTGCTGTGCCAATGCCCTGCCCCTGGCCAGGCACTTTGGAGGTTTGAGCTACTCCCTGTGGATCACCCCACTCAAGGAGCGTTCGTTCTAGGCAGCAAGCCGGCTAGACAGGGAAACATCAGATGCTGCTCCCAATGTTACACTCGGTTTTTCAGAAATTAGTCGACTTTATGGCCAGAAGAGACCATTAGAGCATCTAATCTGACCCCCTGTGTAAGCCGGGGCGTCCTCCGATCCCGTCGCTACCGGCAGCGGCGGGGGGTCCGTGGCACGCCCCTCAGGCAGGGGACGCTGGCAAAGTCCACAGCGCACCCCTCAGGCAGGGGAGCGCCGGCAAAGTCCAAAGCGCGCCCCTCAGGCAGGGGAGCGCCGGCAAGGTCCACAGCGCACCCCTCAGGCAGGGGAGCGCCGGCAAAGTCCACAGCGCGCCCCTCAGGCAGGGGAGCGCCGGCAAGTGTTCACAGCGCGCCCCTCAGGCAGGGGAACGCTGGCAAAGTCCACAGCGCACCCCTCAGGCAGGGGAATGCTGGCAAAGTCCACAGCGCACCCCTCAGGCAGGGGAGCGCCGGCAAAGTCCACAGCGCGCCCCTCAGGCAGGGAAACGCTGGCAAAGTCCCCAGCGTGCCCCTCTAGCAGGGGAACGCTGGTAAATTTCCAGGGCCACGAACCTCCGACTCGGTCGGATAGATCGCGGCAGGCAGCTCCGGCTCCGCGGGGGTTGCCGGGTCCTCCCCGGAGTCGGCAGCGAGGGCGGGCGGAAGCGGCTCGGCGTCCGCGTCTGCCTCCGTCCGTGATGCCCCCCTCCCGGAGCAAAGGGCCCTGCCCTTTGTACTCCCTGCTCTGCCCCACCCATAGCTGGGGACGGGGCGAACGCGCCCTGGCCCCGCCTCCTCCGGCGGGGAGCGCGGCGTGACCCGGTCCGCACCGCCCCTCCCACCGCCCGGGTCGGAGCGAACGTGCCCTGGCCCCGCCCTTTCGGGCGGAGAGCGCGGCGTGTCCGGGTCCGGCTCGGTAGGGGGCCACCCCGGCTCCCTACACCCTGCATATCACAGGCCTCCTGTATGACACAATAGTGAGTTTATTACGCAGGGTCCACCCCTCCCTCACTGTGAATAGTACATGAACCAGCCTTGTAATGGAGCTCAGATTTCCCAAGAACTTCAAGCAAAATACACCAGTTTCATAAAACAGATTTATTAACTACAGAAAGATGGAGTTTTAAGGATTATAAGTGGTAGGCATAAAAGATCAAAGTAAGTTACCATGGATATTAAAGATAAATTCACAATCTAAACTTTACACCTTATTACACTAGGCCGTAGTTCGGTTATGCACACAGGAAGGCTTAATGCTTGAGCTGCAGTGCATGCTGGGCAGGCTTAAGGCCGGGCTCCCCGTGGCAGGAGAGAAGAAGACGACTCGGCCCCTGGAGGGGCAGGCTGGGGCTTCCTGGATCCCATTTGCTCACAGCCAGTGCCCTGCCCCCACTCCCAAGTCATTAATGGCTCCCCCAGGTCAGCCAGAATGGACCAGCGGTTTTCACTCCATCAAGTCCACCTATGGCTTACAGGCAACTCCCAAACCCACCACAGCCCACCATGTCGGCCAGAAAGGAGCCCACTCAGCCTCGCCATTGCTGCTTTTCTGTCCCCCTAGAACCCCGCTTCTCCTGGGCTGCAAGGAGCCACCCCTGGGAAGCCAAGAGGCAGACACAGGATTCTGCCTCCCAGCAGCCAACCGCACCTCCCCCGGCTTTGCAGAACGAATGGTGACGCTCTACTAACCCCACTTAGCCGCAATGATGTGCTTACTTTCTGCCCTACCTTCCTCAGCTCGACTTTCCTCTTTTGCCCCATTCCTGCCTCACTTCCTCCTTTGGCAAGTCATGCAGAGGAGGCCAGCAGGAAGAGCCGGCCTCCACCGGCCAACCTCCCAGGGCAGAGGAGACCAAGCCACAAGCCTCCAAAAGGTGATACGCCGCACTCCTCTAGGTTCTCCAGCCTGATGCCAAGGTGCTTTCTCCACTGCTGTCAGCACCCTCTGTCATGCGGGGGTTGGAGTTATCCCACAGACAGGCCAATAGGAGAAGGAGGAGGCCTTCCTGAACAGCAAGGGGATCTGGGAAAAGGAAGCCAGCATGTTTCTGAACCAGGGACCTTTTGTGTGGGAGGTAAATGTGATAACTACTACACTACAGAATCTCCATGTGCTTGGTTGTTGCTCACCCTGGCACAGACCGATGGACAAACCTGGAGAAAGTGGTGAGAGCCCTTCAATATGTCAGCTGGCAGAGCAGAGGACGGGAGCCGGGGCTCAGGAAGTCGTCCTTACGTCACCCTTGTGACTCCAGTTTGAGGGAGAGCTTCTTTTTCTTCCCCTTGCTGACAAAGAGCAAGAGAAGAATGAAAGGTCAGGTGGGCCAACTCGGTGCAGAAGCCCATGCTGCCTTTTCCTGCTGCATAGCCTGAAATGAGGGACTCGTGGCAGTTAAAGGCACTGCTGCACTTTCAGAAAACATCCCACCCGTGCACAAAGGGGGATAGAAGAGCCTGTTAGTCTAGCACGCTCCCAACTGAACTACTTCAGCAGCTGCTCGGTTTCTTTTTGGCCTCCTGCTTTTCTGTCTGGGATGTTGTTGTCAGCTGTGGCACAGAAAAAGGACGTCATTGCGAGCAGCCCATGAAGACAAGATTCACTTTTGCCTTCCTTGCTCGGCTTTACTCGCTTCCTCGCCCTATTCCTGCCTTAGTTCCTGCGTTACCTGAAGGCAACGGGGGCCAGCAGTACCAGGAGGAAGTTGGGCAGCTAGACCCTGGTGGCAAAAGTCCTGCCGCCACTTGCCACCCCACTCTCTTCTCCCAGCGTCACATATTGGCCACCAGGGACTTGGGGCCCAGCAGCGCAACGGAAGGCAGTGGACAGAGCCACCCTCGCCTTGAAGCTCCAGCTCATTAAACCACATCTTCAATTGCTGATGGCCAATGAGAGACCAACATCGCTTGCTATTTTAGCACTTGGAAATGCCATTGGTCAGTCATTGGATCTCTGTAATGCT
This sequence comes from Mauremys mutica, assembly GCF_020497125.1. Lineage (NCBI taxonomy): Eukaryota > Metazoa > Chordata > Testudines > Geoemydidae > Mauremys > Mauremys mutica. The sequence continues at coordinate 1,103,943 of NW_025423255.1, forward strand.
GTTACAGAACAAATGAACATAGAATCTCAGTGTGACATTCTATACCTTTGGGGGAACGTGCTGTAACCCCCATAATCCTCATTTTCATATCATCGTGATCTTACATATAGAGCATGACTTGTAAGGTATCAAGGGAAAGGATATGATCTGCTGAAAGTCATTTCTCTACCCATAGATGTAGACCATTCATGCATATGAAGTTATGAGTATTGTGCAGTGTGGTTGTCACTGTGCTGCAAGGTTGGGGAGTCAGCCAAATATTAGCTCCCCAGTGGCAACAGCAAGGAAAGTAACCAACACCCGGACAGGGTGTCAAACAACCCATTGACAGCCATTGTCCAGCAAGGGACCTACAATGCAATGACTCACCTGCATGAGGACACCCCAGGGGAATTGCTCAGACTTGCTTGGAGAGACGCAGTGATGCTCACCTGACTCTCAAGGGGGAAGGGGGGCAAAGCCATGAGGGAAGAAAGGACATGATAAAAGGAGAGACATTTGCCAGGCTTTATCTCTCTCTGCCACCTGCATCTACAGACACCCCCACACCAAGCAACTGAAGCGCTGATGAAAGGGGAGAGCCTGGCTGAAAAGCCACCAGCCAGCCTGTGGTGAGAAGCATCTGAGTTTGTAAGGGTACTGAAAGGGTTAAGTTCAGCTTAGAATTAAAAGCAATGAGGAGTCCGGTGGCACCTTAAGGACTAACATTTTTATTTGGGCATAAGCGTTCGTGGGTAAAAAGCCCACTTCTTCAGATGCATGGAGTGAAAATTGCAGATAGAGGCATAAATATATATTGGAACATGAAGTGACGGGAGTTACAGTACAAGGGGAGAACCAGTGTTGAAGGCTAATTCAGTCAGGGTGCATGTGGTCCTCTCCCCATGATTGATGGGGAGGTGTCAATACCAAGAGAGGGAAAATTGCTTTTGTCGTGAGCCAGCTACTCCCAGTCCTTATTGAAGCTCAAATTAATGGTGTTAAGTTTGCAAATCAATTGTAACTCTGCAATTTCTCTTTGAAGTCTGTTTTTGAAGTTTTTTTGAATGGCTACTTTGAATTGTTGGGTGTGAATGTGTAAATGTGCTGTTGACTATACAAGTACCGTATGGTCTCGTGATTTGGATTCCTGGTTTTCACCCAGGCGGCCTGGGTTCAATTCCCAGTGTGGGAACAATACAGAGCTTTTGCTCAGAGGGGAGGCAGGAAATGAAAGGAATGGGAAGGGATCCTGCCAGCAGGGGAGTTAGACAGTGTTGGGAGGGGACCCCAGAAGTGGGGGTGGGGCAGTGGTCTGGGGGGAGATGAGGGAAGTTGACATTCTGGAGAGCACAGGCCTGGCGTGGGGGTTGGGAAGAGTGAGTGTGTCCCTCTAAACTCACCACCAGCAGACTAGGCAGGCTTCGAAGAATTATGTATTTGTTGGTAAATGTCAATTTGTGTGTAAACGCACAATCCAATGGCAAAATCATTCCATCGATAATCATCAAAACTAACAGATGGGCAAAATAAGAAACATGTTGCTTGAGAACTTATCCTATTCTAATCCTCTAGGGTTCCCTTTTGCCTTAGGCACCACCACATGGGCATTTCATATCCCTCCTCATTTTCACACAGACCCACAATTTCCTTTGCACAGATCCATGAACAGCAAAACCTCCCTGTGTCTATTGTCTGAGCCAGGGCATTCGATTCCACTGAAACCTTCTCTCCTGCAATGGCAATGGTCAGACAGAGGGAATGCGTCCACCTTCCCCCTGGCAGTGAGATATTCACTCTCCTCTTCATGCTGCTGTTGTTTTCCATGAGTCATCAAGGATGGAATAAAAAGCTGAGTTTACTCCAGGGTGAGGAAAGAAAGGAGCCACCAACGCCCTCAAAAATCTCAGTGCCCAGAGAAAACCTGCCCCTGTTATTGGAATCAAAGAGGTGCTGGCGATACAACGGGAAAAGGGACTGTCTGAATTGCCAAGGCAGGGAATGAACAATCTACAGCAACGTCATTAACCACAAACACACTCTAATCATGCTTTAGCCAGTAGGGAAATGGGCAGGAATTCTTGCGGTTCAGCCATGGCCACACATACAGAGCTGCACAGCAGTGAGTGTGCTGGGGAAGCTGGTCTGAGCAAACAATTTGTAATGACCCTTCAGTGAGAACAGAACCAGAGTGTAGAAAGGCCCCTCTGTTAACTGGTTGTGGCTGAGGCCTCAGGTAGCTGGGCTAGAAAACCATGGGGGTCTTTCTGTGAAGGTTTGATCCTTGCCAGCTAGGCAAGGCTGGTGTGTGGTGTCTCCATGGCTGTACTGTCAGGGTCTGATCACAACAGTGCCACAGGGAGCCCAGCCTAGACATATTCAGAGGCTAAGGCCAGGTCAATGTTTCAAACAGTGAGTCTATGCTGCTGCAGCTCAGTAATGGAGATGCTCTGTGCCAGGGTTTCTCAAACATCCTTTCACTGCAACCTCCTTCTGCCAAAATAACTTAATACGTAGCCCTGGAAAGAGAGACCAAGCCCCTCCACTCAGGGGGGAGTGCCAAAGACTGAGCCCCGGGGTGGAAGGGCAAAACCAAAGCCTGAGGGATTCAGCTCTGGGTTGCGGGGGTTCAGACTTTTGGCTTCAGCCCCAGGACCCAACAAGTCTAATGCCAGCCCTGGTGACCCCATTAAAACAGGGTCACGACCCACTTTGCGGTCCTGACCCATAGCTTGAGAACCACTGCTCCATGCTGAGGGGGGAGAGTTTTCCCGTTGGTGTAGTCAATCCACTTCCCCAGGAGGTGGCAGCTCTGTCATGGGGAGAAGCTATATCAGTGGGGGTGCAAGCTGTGGTGTTTACCACATTTAAGAAGTTTAATCAAACCCCATTTTTAAAACCACCTGTGGTCTGGGAATGTCTGAAGTGTTGAAGTGCCTTAATGGAGAGATAAGATTGGGTATTAAAGGGCTCTTGAATCGAGCAGAGAAAGGCCTAACAAGAGCCAATGGCTGGAAGGTGAAAAGAGACAAATTCATATTACAACTAAGGCACAAATATTCAACAGTGAGGATGATTCACCACAGGAACAAGCTACCAAGGAAAGTGGTGGATTCGCCATCTCTTGATGTCGTTTAATGAAGACTAGATGCCTTTCTGGAATGTGTTTGCCTCAAAAGTAGCTCGTATGTCATACAGGAGGCCTGTGATATGCAGGGGGTCAGATTAGATGCTCTAATGGTCTCTTCTGGCCATAAAGTCAACTGATTTCTGAAAAACTGAGTGTAGCATTGGGAGCAGTGTCTGATGTTTCCCTGTCTAGCCGGCTTGCTGCCTAGAACGAACGCTCCTGGAGTGGGGTGATCCACAGGGAGCAGCTCAAACCTCCAAAGTGCCTGGCCAGGGGCAGGACATTGGCGCAGCAAGGGAGGGGTGTGGCAGTGACATCACAAAGGCCTTTTGCAGGACCTCAGACTATTGGTCAAAGGTGGTGGGGAGGTGGTGACCTCACAGAGAGATGCTGACATCAGCCAGGCAGGACAGGGGCGAGGGGCCAGGGAAACCTCAGAGACCCCTGTGGCTTTGCTTCAGCAAGTCTCCTTCTCCAGGTCTCTCTCTGAGGACTGAGAGAGTATTCGGGTTCACGGACGTGAGCACCAGGAGGAACCTCTTTCAAGTTTTCTCCTTCCCTTGTAGTGATTTTACTAGAAAACAGCTGTCCCTGTTTAGAAGGTAAGAGCCTCCTGGAGGTTTGAAACCTGTTCAGTCTGATCCATCTGGTGACAGTTGAATTCTAGGCATGGAAAACACGAGCTTAAGGAGGCAAAATGTTATTCTGCACCTGGGATTTTGTCCCTTAGAATCACTGGGGACATTGGGGTTTGTCCTTTTTGTTTCACCTTTTGTCCTTTCTCCTGTTCCCCTCTCAACACCAGGAGAGGGGGTGGGGGTATGTGTGTTGCGGGGGAGTGCTCTGCAGCTCCCACTGTGGGAGGTCCACCCAAAAATGTGGGGCTGAAATAGAGCTCAGGCAGTGATCCCCACCAATGACCTGGCCCATCCTTTGGGCTCTCTGGTGAGAACCCTCAGCCTCCCGTCCTCAGTCTGTACCCTGATTGGCTGAGCAGGGGGTTATTGACAGGGAGGAGACTCAGGTCCTTGTTGTTCTCTTTTAAGACCAAGTAAATAAGTCAGAACCAGTTCTATGTTTGATGAATTTTGCTGCTTCTGGGCCGAAGCCGCCTACTCCTTGGGCACACTTGTTCCCCATTCACAGTGCCACCCCCTCTCTATTCTCAGCAAGCTGCAGCATGAGGTTTCAGCTACCATACTCCCACCCACTCCCTTTCCTGTTGATAGCAGCCAAGGGAATGCTGGGAAATTTGGTTCTTTCCCTGCTCCAGGGCTGGCTCTAGGCAGGGAGCTAACCAAGGAACTACAGCTCTCAGGGCTCCCTGTTGGTTCTCAGCTCCCAGGCTGGATCCCTGCCGGCTGCCGCCCCTGCAAATGCTCTGCTCCAGGCACCTGCTTACTTTACTGGTGCCTAGAGCCACCCTGACCCTGTGCCCCTGCCCGGAGCCTGCATCCAGCACCCAAACTCCATTCTAGAGCCTGCACCTGACTCCATCCCAGAGCGCAACCTCTCAACCATCCTACACTCCAATCCCCTGCCCCAATCCAGGGCCTGCACCCCAGACCTCCTCCCCCCACCCAAACTCCCTTGCAGAGCCTTAGGCAAGTGTGGGGAAGAGTTCGGGGGGGGGGTGCGGGCTCTGAGTGGTCTGGGCACCACCAAAACTTCTACAAACCTGCTGCCACTGATACTTGGGGCGGGGTGAGGAGGCGAGCGGTGAGTCGGTGGATGGAGGGGGGCACCATTTTCAGTATTTTAATGTTTGGTACTGCAGTGATCGACTGCTGTGTGCAGTAATATAGTGACCCCTGGGGGGTCCATACTCGGGGGGGGGGGGAGTGTGAGGAGGTCAGCCACGAGTTGGCAGATGGAGAGGGGCAAATCTCTCAGATTCAAAATCTGGGACAGTGTCTGTTGGTCCTTTTTGCTGCTTTTCTCTGGGCTGGGGGTTGTCCCAGTGCTGCACAGAGGGGGTTCCCACAGAAAGGTGCTTGCTCCTAACCCCCGAGGCCATCAGTGTGTCGGCTCTTCTTTAGCCAGCCCACTTGCCAAGTCTGATTCGCCTTGGTCGGGCTCCCAGCCCCTCTCCAAGGGTTGCAGCTGGCTGGAGGTGCTGCCTTCCACGCCTTCCTCAGTCCCACCTCATTCACTCCACAGGGCGACTCATTACCAAGTGGGGGGAAGATCTTATTCTACTTCTAGCAAAAAGACATTTTTCTATTACCTTAATAGGGGACCTTAGGGGCCCCCTATAACATATTACCAAGGTTCAATACAAAGTCATAGACAAGTTATACAAAAATGCATAATGCAGAGATTTATCTACAACTGCACTGAGTGACTGCTGTGTGCAGTGATATAGTGACCCCTGGGGCTTTGAATGAGGCTTTATACTGGGGGGCAGGCGAGTCGGAGGCGAGCGGGTGGGCAAGTGGCAGGTGGGCACAGAGGTGAGCAGTGAGCCAGCAGGGGCTCAAGGGGCAGGGATGGGGGTTTCTGGCCGGGGAGGGAGGAGGTGAAAGGAGGCGAGTGGTGGGTGGGGGACTGACTAGGAGGAGATGCAGCAGGCCAGCGGGGGGCTAGGGGTTGAAGAGGGGTGTGATGATGGGGTCGAGCGGGGAGGGGGCAGGTCCTATTTTACTGCTGTGATCTGGTCACCCTATGGGTGCCATTTCTTCCCCCTCCCCCCAACCTTCCTTTTTGGCCCACACCTGTTTTGGTGGGGCGGCGCTGGGGAAGGAGGGTTTGTTTCTTTGGGGCGGGCAGTGCTGGGGACGTTGTTTCAAGGGGGCTGGGTGGCACAGCGGGGGGACGCACTTTTATATTCTTGCTTTGAGTGCAAAAATAGCTAGTTACGGCTCTGGGACCCCATATTGCGCTAGGTGCTGTACAATCCCTGGCCAACACTGGGACACCCAGGGGGTTCCCCTCAATCTCCCTGAGCCTCTGCAGCCCAACTTCTTCTAACTCCATCTGGATCACACACACACACACCCCGGCAAAAAAACAAACCAAACTGGGCGGGGCAGCTCCTGGGGGCGGGGCTCTGGCACAGAGCAGGGGCGGAGCATCTCCTGGGGGCAGAGCTCTGGCACAGCCTGGGGGCGGGGCAGCTCCTGGGGGCGGGGCTCTGGCACAGCCTGGGGGCGGGGCTCTGGCACAGAGCAGGGGCGGGGCTCTAGCACAGGGCAGGGGCGGAGCAGCTCCTGGGGGCGGGGCTCTGGCACAGCCTAGGGGCGGGGCAGCTCCTGGGGGCGGGGCTCTGGCAGAGATGGGGCTAGTTCCCACCTCAGAAAGTCCCTGGCCCGGTGAGTGTGGCAGCTGCAGCCTGGGTTGGGCTTGAAGGAGCCAGGAAGGGGCTGGAGCAGTGGGGGGCTGGTAGGAAGGAAGCAGGAAAAACAAGGAAAAGAGCCGTGGGGCAGCTCCTGGTGGCTGGGCTTTGGAAGGTACAAGACACTGCTGGTGCTGCTGCCTCCAGTGTGCGCTGGGAGCCGGGGCTGAGCTCCGGGCTGCTGCTGCGGCGCCAGAGGGGCTGCTCCAGGGACAGACTTTCACTGAAGCACTTTCTGTGCCCAGCCGAGGTGGGGCAGCCCTGGGTGGGCAGAAGAGAGACTCCACACACAGGTCCCAGAAGCTGAGGGTCTCGCAGCCCCTGGGGATCTGCTCTTGGGTGGGGTCTGGACAGCGATGGAGCCCCTGCCTAATGCTGCCTCAGGTGTAGTGTGAGAAACTGCTGTGTGTAGGAATTGGCTACTTATGGTGCACTGAGCCTGTTCACATGAACTGAGCATGCTCAGTAAATCTGCTGAAGCCACTTCCCTTCACCCTGCCCTTTCTCAGAATCAGATTCTGCAGATTGCTATTTACAGGGTGTCATAAATGTATAGCTACAGGTAGCATAAAATACCCTGTAAAGGGTTAAAAAGCTCAGATAACCTGGTTGGCACATGACCAAAAGGACCGATAAGGGAAGAAAATACTTTCAAATCTGTGGGGGAAGGTTTTTGTTTTCTTGTTCCTTTGTTCTCTCTGGGTCAGTGAGGAACCAGGGCATGGAAAATACATCTCCCTAAGCACATGGCATAGAAAAAACTTAGAGTTCTGTCCATAGGCAGGTCCTTGCATAGCTTGCTGAGTCACAAGGCGTATCTGCCTTCTCTCAGGGGGTCGATTGTGTAGCTGATGGTCCTTAATGGGCCATCAAGCAGGCTAGGCAGAACTGACACCAATTTGTCTGGCTGGGGTGTTCCCTGGAAGCAGAGCACAAGTTTGAAATACGGGCAGCACAGAGCCAATATTCATAACGTCAACTTCAAAAATGATACACATCTGGAGATGGCATCATTATAATCAGCCAATCAGAACCTCTCCATAGACCCCTTACACAACAACCTTTCTACAATATTGGCTGCAAATATAGAACAGCAGTCGCAACGGTGATCTATACAGTTACAGATTATGTCAATAACGTTACAGGAGGTGACACGGGCATCAGTGAGACTGATACTGGAATACTGCCTCCAGTTTTGGTGTCCTCATTTGAAAAAGATGGTGTGAAACTGGAGCTGGGGCAGCAAAGAGCCACCAAATGTTCTGAGGGCTGGAGAAAAATGCCTTCTAGGGAGCTATTGAAAGAGCTCAACCTGTCCAGCTTATCAAAAGAAGATTGAAAGGTGACTTCACTGAAATGTTGAAGTGCCTTAATGGAGAGAAAAGATTGGATATTAAAGGGCTCTTTAATCTAGCAGAGAAAAGCATAACAAGACCCAATGTCTGGAAGGTGAAAAGAGACAAATTCATATTACAACTAAGGCACAAAGATTCAACAGCGAGGATGATTTACCCCAGGAACAAGCTACCAAGGAAAGTGGTGGTTTCTCCATCTCCTGATGTCATTTCATGAAGACTAGATGCCTTTCTGGAATGTGTTTGCCCCAAAAGTAGCTCTTGTGTCATACAGGAGGCCTGTGATATGCAGGGGGTCAGATTAGATGCTCTAATGGTCTCTTCTGGCCATAAAGTCGACTCATTTCTGAAAAACTGAGTGTAGCAGTGGGAGCAGCGTCTGATGTTTCCCTGTCTAGCCGGCTTGCTGCCTAGAACGAACGCTCCTTGAATGGGGTGATCCACAGGGAGTAGCTCAAACCTGCAAAGTGCCTGGCCAGGAGCAGGACATTGGCACAGCAAGGGAGGGGTGTGGCAGTGACATCACAAAGGCCTTTTGCAGGACCTCAGACTATTGGTCCAAGGTGGTGGGGAGGTGGTGACCTCACAGAGAGATGCTGACATCAGCCAGGCAGGACCGGGGCGAGGGGCCAGGGAAACCTCAGAGACCCCTGTGGCTTTGCTTCAGCAAGTCTCCTTCTCCAGGTCTCTCTTTGAGGACTGAGAGAGTATTCGGGTTCACGGACGTGAGCGCCAGGAGGAACCTCTTTCGAGTTTTCTCCTTCCCTTTTAGTGATTTTACTAGAAAACAGCCGTCCCTGTTTAGAAGGTAAGAGCCTCCTGGAGGTTTGAAACCTGTTCAGTCTGATCCATCTGGTGAGAGTTGAATTCTGGGCATGGAAAACACGAGCTGAAGGAGGCAGAATTTTATTGCACACCTGGGATTTTGTCCCTTAGAATCACTGGGGACATTAGGGTTTGTCCTTTTTGTTTCACCTTTTCCTCCATCCATCCCTCCCTCCTTTCGCTTCTTCTCTTGCTTCTTTTGTCCTTTCTCCTGTTCCCCTCCCAACACCAGGAGGTAGGATTGTGTGTGTGTGTGTGTGTGTGTGTGTGTGTGTGGCGGGGGAGTGCTCTGCAGTTCCCACTGTGGGAGGTCCACCCAAAAATGTGGGGCTGAAATAGTGCTCGGGCAGTGATCCCCACCAGTGACCTGGGCCATCCTTTGGGCTCTCTGGTGAGACCCTTCAGCCTCCCGTCCTCAGTCTCTACCCTGATTGGCTGAGCAGGGGGTTATTGACAGGGAGGAGACTCAGATCCTTGTTGTTCTCTTTCAAGACCAAAAGTAGGAGTGGGCTGATAAAGTTTGCGGGTGACACGAAGTTGGGAGGTATTGCCAATTCGGAGAAGGATCGGGATATCCTCCAGGGAGATTTGGATGACCTTGTAAACTGGAGTATTAGTAATAGGATGAAATTCAATAGTGAGAAGTGTAAGGTTATGCATTTAGGGATGACTAACAGGAATTTTAGTTATAAGCTGGGGACGCACCAGTTGGAAGTAACGGAAGAGGAGAAGGACCTCGGAGTCCTGGTTGATCGCAGGATGACTATGAGTCGGCAATGTGATGTGGCCGTTAAAAAAGCTAATGCGGTCTTGGGGAGTTGGTGGCTCCTTTCTTTCCTCACCCTGGAGTAAACTCAGTTTTTTATTTCATCCTTGATGTTTCATGGAATAACAACAGACGACCGAAGAAAGACGTGGACAGGGTGGGTCTCAGGGGAGGGGCAGAGAGGTTCGAGCGGTGGGCAGAGCAGGTCTCGAAGGTGGGGGCAGTGGGCAGGGCAGGTCTCCGGGGAGGGGCAGAGAGGTGGTGGTGATGGGCAGGGCGGGTCTCAGGGGAGGGGCAGAGAGGTGTGGTTGGTGGGCAGGGTGGGTTATAGGGACGGGTCAGCGAGGTGGGGGTTGGTGGGCAGACCTTGTGGTAGGGGGTGGAGAGGCACGAGCAGCAGGCAGAAAGGCCTTGGGGGAGGAGAGGAGCGAGTGAAAGGTGGCTCAGCCATCCTCAGCCAAAGAGGAAGAGCGGGGGTGGGAAGTGGCCAAACAGGAGCAAGGGGGGAGCACAGGTGGGGCCTCAGAGAGAGAAGGGTGGGGGACAGTGCCATGGTCTGGGCACCAATGGGCCCCCCACTTCCAGGGAGCTTCCAGCGCTCACACCCAGCCTCCCCAAATGCAAGAGCCATGGGCCACCTATTCTCTTCATCTTCACTAACCAAGCCCCTCCCCAAGCTATGTTGATGGGAGAAGCCCTTCTGTTGACACAGCACTATCTGCACCGGGATTAGGTTGATATAATTGCATTGCTTAGGGAGGTAAATTTTTTACCCCCCTGAGTAATGTAGTTACACCAATCTAATTTTGTAGTGTAGACCTGTCTAAAGAACCTTGGGAGTAAAACTTCCCCTGATCCTCTGCTTTACTGAATCCAAACACAAGCAAAGCTTGTCAGGCCCAGATGGAGGTTGGCAGAGTCAGGTGTGTGTAGACATGATCCCTTCAGCAGCTGTAGGCACCATGGCTTAGCTGGCTAAAACCACTGTTTTGTATGCAGGAGATCCTGGGTTCAAGTTCCAGTGGTACCTTACTGAGTTGCTTTTGGGGCAACTGGTACTGGCTACTGTCAGAGGACAAGATTCAGAGCTAGATGGACCTTCGGTCTAGCCTAGTGTGGTTTTTCTTCTGGTTTAAATTACACTCACAGGCACTGAGGATAGAGTTACTGAAAGTTTGGGAGTTAGGAGCTGATAGGTCAGTGGTCCAGTCCCCTCACAGATGACCCCGTCCCTCAGGGGCAGGTCTGAGCTCTCACACCAAATGCTCATTGTGGCTGCCAGAATCTGTGGGCAGCTTGTTTAGTTTATGCCGAGGGTTGAGTCCTGTTTTGTGCACTGTGTCTGAGAATGAAAATCCTAAACCGCTCTTTGAAATAACAAAAGCAGCAGGACGTGTTTCTGTCCCTGCCCCAGAGCAGACAGACCAATGGAGAAATGCCATGAGTCCAGGGTAATACTCCCCTGCGGTTTTACCATTTCCACTTGCTAAACCCCCTCCCAACCTTCTGGGCTCCTGGAGCAGGGGACTGAGCCTGAGCCGAGACAAGGACACTGCAACTTTACAGCCCAAGCCGCATGACCCTGATTAATGTGACATGGGCCAGTCATGGGTGTTTCATTGCACTGGAGATGTAGCCTAATGTTATGTCTACACTGCGATTAACACACCCAGGGCACCTGTTGCAAAGCCCGGGTCAGCTGACTCAGGGTTATGGGGCTTGGGCTGCAAGACTATAAAATTACAGTGCAGACAGATGGGCTTGAGCCCAACCTCTGAGACCCCACGAGGGGTGAGGGTTTCCGAACCCAGGCTTCAGTGTGAACACAAATATCCGCCCCACAGTTTTTAGCCTCTCAGCTTTAGCTTCATGAGTCCACGTCAGATGGTCCAGGCCAGCCATGCTGCCATCTTTATCCCAGGAGAGATGGACTCTAAGGGTACGTCTCCATTGCAATGTCAGCCCAGGTGTGGCACGCTGTGCTCAAAGCAGCACCCTGGAAGCCCCATATTCACCACCATCATATAATGATGATACGGTTTGTACAAAGTCTGCCTGGTGAGGTATCATTTCAAAAGTCTTGGTCTGTTGAACATTAATATTGTGTTGGATTGTGTGTGTAGCATTGGCTGGGAAGTTTTGCTCTGTGTGTGTGACTGAGATGAGGTTGGGAAATGCCCACCACCAGCCTTTCAGGTGTGACAATGGAGGAGCCAGACCCGCTGCTGGCCCATTAAAGGGATCCACACTCCCAAGGACTATCCCAGGAACCGTATACAAAGCAGACTTCTCTGAGATAGCACAGCGACAATGGACACTGCTTGACTCACATCCTAGCAAAGGTACTTCCTAGCAAGTTGGAAGAAACTATAAAAGGAGGGGTAGAGACATTATGAATTGGCCTCTCTCCCCCACAACTCACCACCTGTAAACACATCTGGAGGACAAACACTGTTAGGTGTAAGAAGTATAAACTGTTTAATATGTTCAATTAGTTGGTTAATAAGATGTTTATGAAGTAAATCACTGGCTTTAAAATAAGATCCAATCCTGCCACTTGAACGCTGGGATAGCTGCCCATAATGCATCACTCCCAACAGCGCTGTAAATGCTGCAAATGTGGCCACACTGCAGCGCTGGTAGCTGTGAGTGTGGCCACACACCAGTGCTTTCCCTACACAGCTGTACGACCAGCGCTGTAACTCCCAGCGCTGCAACTCTCAAGTGTAGCCATACCCTTTGTCTCTTTTCACCTTCCAGCCATTTGGTCTTGTTATGCTTTTCTCTGCTAGATTCAAGAGCCCTTTAATATCCAATCTTTTCTCTCCATTAAGGCACTTCAACACTTCAATGAAGTCACTTTTCCACCTTCTTTTGATAAGCTAAACAGGTTGAGCTCTTTCAGTAGCTCACTAGAAGGCATTTTTCTCCAGCCCTCAGGACATTTGGTGGCTCTTTGCTGCCCCAGTTCCAATTTCACAACATCTTTTTCAAAGGAGGACACCAAAACTGGAGGCTATTCCAGTATCAGTCTCACTGATGCCGTGTCACCTCCTGTGACGTTATTGACATAATCTGTAACTGTATAGATCACCATTGCGACCACTGTTCTATATTTGCAGCCAATATTGTAGAAAGGTTGTCGTGTAAGGGATCTATGGAGGGGTTCTGATTGGCTGATTATAATGATGCCATCCCTAGATGTGTATCATTTTTGTAGTTGACGTTATGAATATTGGCTCTGTTCTGTCCATATTTCAAACTTGTGCTCTGCTTCCAGGGAACACCCCAGACAAGTTGGTGTCAGTTCTGCCTAGCCTGCTTGATGGCCCATTAAGGACCATCAGCTCTACAATCGACCCATTGAGAGAAAGCAGATACACCTTGTGACTCAGCAAGGTCTGCAGGGACCTGCCTATGGACGAACCCTAAGGTTTTTCTATGCCACATGCTGGATAGAGTGTCCTTGGGACAAAGAAAGCAAAGACCACATGGCAAGAGAGTATAAAAGGCTGATGCCTCGTCTCCAACTTGTCTTCAATCCTGCTTCATACCTCTGGAGGGACTTTGCTACAAACTGAAGCTCTAGACAAAGGACTGAATGACCCATCCCAGCTGTGGACGGACTCCAGAGACTTGATTTGAACCTGCAGTTTATTCCATCACTGCTACAAGCCTGAACCAAGAACTTTCCCATTACTGTATGTGAAGGGTTAAAATCTATGTGCATTTTATATAACAACCTGGTCTATGGATTGTGCCAGCTCTTTTCCAGACCCGAAGTCCAGACTATGGTCTAGCCCACTATGACTCTTTTGATGGTTTAAATTACACTCACAGGCACTGATGATAGAGTTACTGAAAGTTTGGGAGTTAGGAGCTGGTAGGTCAGTGGTCCAGTCCCCTCACAGATGACCCCGACCCTCTGGGATAGGGGCAGGTCTGAGCTCTCACACCAAATGCTCATTGTGGCTGCCAGAATCTATGGGCGGCTCATTTAGTTTACACTGAGGGTTGAGTCCTGCTTCGTGCACCATGTGTGAGAATGAAAATCCTAAACCGCCCTTTGAAATGACGAATGCAGCAGGATGTGTTATTGTCCCTGCCCCAAAGCAGACAGACCGATGGAGAAATGCCATTGAGACCAGGGTAATACTCCACGGCCGTTCTACCTTTTTTACTTGCTAAACTCCCTCCCAGCCTTATGAGGTATCAGAGCCTGGTATTGAGCCTGAGCCGAGATGTCTACACTGCAAATTTACCACCCCACAGCCCAAGCCCCGGGAGCCTGAGCTGGTATGGGGCAGCCCTGGGTGTTACATTGCAGTGTGGACATAAGCCTATTGTGTTTCATTTCTTAGATTCTGCTGCCATCGTGTGGCCATTTCCTTCCCCTCCTTTCTGTCCAAAGCACAGAGCCCAGTTCCTCCAGGGGGAGAAGGACATCTTTCTTCTTTCCTTCCTCAACAGCCCCTTCCCTGGAGAGCCCTTTGCTGGGGTCTGGCTGGGGAACAGCCGTTTCTGAGGATAAATTTCATATTAATGGTGTTGATCTATAGATTTTACAGCCAGACTAGATGACTAGGTACCTCTGCTCTGACCTGATTCAGAACAGAGTCCAGAGAATTTTACCCAGTGACTCCTACATCCACCCCAAGATCTTCTGGCTGAACGAGGAGGGTTCATTCAGAAAGTCATCGTGTTTGGGTGTAAAGGTGTGAAATGATGGGGAAATTGGCCCCTCTTTCAAGTTTAAATGTTGTCACTTCTACATCTAGACCGGGGTGGCCAACCTGAGCCTGAGAAGGAGCCAGAATTTCCCAGTGTAACTGCCAAACGTGCACCTTTGTTTGCAACTACTGAGTCAATTGTGAACCTTCCCATCATTGTCCTTTGCTCTTAATCCTGAGGCTATTGCCCCATCATGGGCCCATTTCCCGCCTCTGTTTCATACAGAAGCACAATTTTCTTTGCACAGATACAGGAACAGCAAGATCTTTCTCTGTCCCTTGTGCAAAGCAAGAGGCCAAATTCCATGGAAACAATGGACAAGCAGGGGGCTCTGGGCACATCCAGCCCTGGCCGTGAGATGTTCCCTCCCCTCTTTCTTTATGCCCCTGTTGTTATTTCATGGATTGTCTGGGATGGGGAAAAAGCTGAGTTCACTGCAGGTGGAGGGGAAAAGAACCTTGAAAATCTCAGGACCCAACCCTGCTACCAGGATCACTGAGGTGCTGGGAATCTGCCTGGGAAAGGGACTGTGTGAATTGTCAAGGTGGGGAACGAATAACAATCTACAACTAGATCCACCTCATTAACCACCGACACAGGCTAATCCTGCTGGCAATAGAAGGGAAACTGGGAGCCATTCTTTGCTGTTCACTCATGGAAACAGTGACCCAATTGCACCGCAGTGAATGTGCTGGGGAAAGCTGGACTTCACAGGCAGGTGGAAATAGCAGATCCTAGAAACACCTGGAGCTCCCCACACCACTTCTGCCACCAGGGTGAGGTGTTGAGCTGCTCACAGCATCCCCCACCATGACCTTGCAGCAGGGGATTGCAGCACCCCCAACCCAATGCAGGGGAGATGGCTGAGTGTATCTCTGCACCCTGAGACCAGGGCACCCACACTCTGTGCCCCACACATAGAATCTGGCCCTGCTGAAAAGTGACCCCTATGAACAAGTCACCTCCAGGAGAGCAGGATTGGTCCTCAGAGAGGGGAACAGGCTTCTCGTGAAGCTTATAGGTCACTGGATGCTCTGGAAACAGGAGGGCTCTGAGTGTAACTCATAGCAAACACAACCTGCTAGGGGATGTAGCTCATTGGTTGAGCACATGCTTTGCATGTATGAAGCCCTGGGTTCAATCCTCAGCAGCTTCATGATCATTTTTTCACCCTGCTGCTTTGCTCATGCCCAGAGGGGATGTGGCCCACCAGTTTCCCTGCACCAGTTTCAGTCCTGCTTAGTGAGGGGCAAGTGACAATTGCATGGAAGGTCTGGGGGGGTTCTGCTCCTAAGTCACCTCGGTACATTTAAGATTCCCACCCGCTGTGCTGCTTAGGACAAGGGTAGATGAGAAGGGTGAATCCTCCAGCAAATAAGGTTTGCCCAGAATGGGACCAAGTCCTGCCCCACCTGCCACACACACCTCTGTAAGGCTCTGGGAAGGAGTTTGGGTGTGGGAGGGAGAGGGATTGGGCGCTGGGAGAGTTTGGGTGCAGGGTCTGGGCTCAGTTAGAGGGTTGGGGTGCAGGAGTGGGTGTGGGGGGCAGGCTCTTGGAGGGAGTTTGGGTGCAGGTGTGGGGTCTGGGCTGGGGCAGGGGGTTGGGGTTGCAGGAGAGGGTGAGGGGTGCAGCATTTACCTCGGGCATCTCCCGAAAGCAACCTGCAGCCCCTAAGCTGGAGGGCCGGGGGCGTCTCTGCACACCGCTGCCCGCAGACTCCACCCCTGCAGCTCCCACTGCCACAGTTGGCAGTTGGGGCGGGGGCAGCATGTGGAGACCCCCCCCCACCACCACAGTTGTTCTTCTCACAGTTGGCTGATTGGGGGCAGCAGGGGATCTCCCAAATCTGGGGGAATCTCTCTGTGCCCCACTGTTAGTTCTCCATCCTGTCTCCCCCTAACCACGCACACCACTCCCCTCCCCATTATCAGTGTT
This sequence comes from Mauremys mutica, assembly GCF_020497125.1. NCBI lineage: Eukaryota > Metazoa > Chordata > Testudines > Geoemydidae > Mauremys > Mauremys mutica. Next base: position 1,119,999 of record NW_025423255.1, read on the forward strand.
TTAGAGAGACCCCTCCCTCCCTTTACGGAATACAGACTCTCTGTGACAGAGACTGACTGGGCTCCTCTCTGCATGGCCCCAGTGGGGAAGGAAAGAGACTGGGGGAGGGGGAGAAGATGGGCAGAAGGAGTCTAATGGGGCAAAGCCAGAATAGAGGAGATTTTCTTCCTGTTAAAATGTACTGGAGTCTCAACGCTGAAAAGCCGCATCTTGACTTAAGTTTGAACCAGCAGCCTTTCAATTACCAGGCAAAGGTGTGAACCACAGAGACTGATAACTGCCTGCTTCCCAAATGTGTTTAAAAAACATCTCCAGGGGTGCAACTGGTTAGTGCAGAGGGGCCATCTGTTGGTGTTATGAGTTCAAGCTTTCTCTCAAGCCCTTGTTTCTCTTACCTGTGTAGTTTGTTTTGCCTAATTCATATAGAAAGTGCTATACTAGAAAAAGGAGAGTAAGTTCTAAAATGTAGAGGTAGGTGCATACTTTAGAAACATCCCCCCTGTGCTGCCATTAGTTCCAGTAGATTGTTCACTGGAAGGGCAAATTGATTTCTTTGCTGCTGAGAAAGATGCCAGGACAGGTCTGTAGGCACCAGATCTCTCTGCTTCTTCCAGCTCCTTCCCTGCCCCAGTCACTGCTGTAGGAGGATCCTATATGCACTTAGCCTAAACATTTTCCTGGGCCGCCTTAGCATAGTTGGCAGCATGTCAGTCTCATACTCAGTAGGTCCTGAGCTCACACCTCAGAAAAGACAATGGTTTCTGCTCCCTGCTTCAGATTTTCTAAAGGAAATCAGAGAAAAGAAGCTATAGGAGAGTGGTTCCTAGACACTCTAACACGCACAGATTTTTCCAAGGCATTAACTTTTCCTTCTCTGTGGAGTTTGTATTCTCCATAGAGCAAAATAAAACAAAAACATGCAAGTCTAAGACTAATACAGTATGAAACTCAATACAGATAAAATCTCACCCTCAGAGATCTTCCAATAAGCTTCTTTTGCAGACTAGACTTATTTTTTGTCTGGGCCCAATCTTTTCACCTGGTATAGTCCTTGTTCCAGCTCAGGTGGTAGCTAGGGGATTTCTCATGACTGCAGCCACCTTTCTTCTGTTCCACCCCCTTATACAGCTTTGGTACAAGGCAGGAATCTTTTGTCTCTCCCCTAGGGAAAAGCCCCAGGTTTAAGATGGATTCCTGTACCAGGTGACATGGTCACATGACCTGTGAGACCCCAAGCCTTCATTGTTCCTGGCCTGACTCACAGATGGTGCAGGACAGAGCCATCTCCAGTCAATTGTCCTGGTTAATGGGAGCCATCAAGAGTCCAAACCACTATTAATGGCCCACACTTTGCATCATTACAACAGGACCTCAGAGTTATAGTTCATATTTCTAGCTTCAGATACAGGAAAGATCAGTTCATACAAACAGGCTGAACACACACAGTAGATAATAAGCTTTGTAATGATACTGCACAAGAGACCTTTTGCATGAAGCATGTTCCAGTTACATTATAGTCACACTCATTAGCATATTTTCATAAAATCATCAACATCACAGCAGGGAAAGGGTTTTACTGCGGCACCTGGGAACAGTTGAGTTTCATGTCCAGGCTGTGCTATGAGTTCCTCCAGGTTTCCCATAAGCACACAGGGCCCTTAGCTGGTACTCTCGATACAGGAATGGCCCAGATACAGTGAAGTGATGGGAATTGCATTTTCCTTTTTAATTTTTGAATTTCCAATGACATTTCTGTTTGTGATTTAGTTTTGCTTCGTATAACTGTGTTTTCTCAGGGACTTGATATTTACCAGGCTAACTAACAGCTAATAACGGGAGACTTCCAAGCAGGGCGTGGGCGAGCGGAAAAGAACTGTAAGAGACGCTGGTTTTCGACCTTGTGTTAGATAAGACTAGAATGCAGATTGTAGCAGAAATTGCTGAGAGAAGTAAGCTATCAGAAAGGAATATGTACAAACAAAATGCAGTTGTTGCTCCTCATTGTATGTCGCAAAAGGTATAAATGCTTGCCTTAATTGTTTATCTAACAGAGACCTACCTCGGGAGGGGAAACTCTGCCTGTCTGTACTCTCCCGGATAACTGCAGTTGCTTGAAATAAACGGCATAATATAATAACATTTAACATCCCTGTGGTGGGAAGAACATGTCAACAGCCCAACGCTGTGGCATTTAATTTAAAAAAGGGGATCTATACAAAAATGAGGGGGTTAGTTAAACAGAAATTAAAAGGTACAGTGACTAAAGTGAAATTCCTGTAAGCTGCATGGACACTTTAACGACACCATAATAGAGGCCCAACTTAAATGTATACCCCAATTTAAGAAACACAGTAAAAGAACTAAAAAAAGCCACCGGGGCTTAACAACCATGTAAAAGAAGCAGTGAGAGACAAAAAGACTTCCTTTAAAAAGTGGAAGTCAAATCCTAGAAAGGAGCATAAACATTGCCAAATTGTAGGTGACAAATCTGAGGAACTGTCACAGACTTAAGTGTCACTAGAGCAGGTTTTGGAATTAATTGATAAACTCAACATTAACAAGTCACCGGGACCAGATGGCATTCACCCAAGAGTTCTGAAAGAACTCAAATGTGAAGTTGAGGAACTATTAACTATGGTTTGAAACCAGGCCTTTGAATCGGCTTCGGTACCCAATGACTGGAAGTTAGCTAATGTAACGCCAATATTTTAAAACGGCTCTAGAGGTGATCCCAGCAATTACAGACCAGTAAGTCTAACATCGGTACCGGGCAAATTAGTTGAAACAATAGTAAAGAATAAAATTGTCAGACACATAGAAGAACATAAATTGTTGGGCAAAAGTCAACACGGTTTCCGTAAAGGGAAATTTGTCTTACTAATCTATTAGAGTTCTTTGAGGGGGTCAACAAACATGTGGACAAGGGGGATCCAGTGGACATAGTGTACTTAGATTTCCAGAAAGCCTTTGACAAAGTCCCTCACCAAAGGCTCTTACATAAATTAAGTTGTCATGGGATAAAAGGGAAGGTCCTTTCAAGGATTGAGAACTAGTTAAAAGACAGGAAACAAAGGATAGGAATTAATGGTAAATTCTCAGAATGGAGAGCGGTAACTAGTGGTGTTCCCCAAGGGTCAGTCCTAGGACCAATCCTATTCACCTTATTCATAAACGATCTGGAGAAAGGGGTAAAAAGTGAGGTGGCAAAGTTTGCAGATGATACTAAACTGCTCAAGATAGTTAAGACCAAAGCAGACTGTGAAGAACTTAAAAAAGCGCTCACAAAACTAAGTGATTGGGCAACAAAATGGCAAATGAAATTTAATGCGGATAAATGTCAAGTAATGCATATTGGAAAAAATAACTCCAATTATACATAAAATATGATGGGGACTAATTTAGTTACAACAAATCAGGAAAAAGATCTTGGAGTCATTGTGGATAGTTCTCTGAAGATGCCCACGCAGTGTGCAGAGGCGGTCAAAAAAGCAAACAGGATGTTAGGAATCATTAAAAAGGGGATAGAGAATAAGACGGAGGATATATTATTACCCTTATATAACTCCATGGTATGCCCACATCTTGAATACTATGTACAGATGTGGTCTCCTCATCTCAAAAAAGATATACTGGCATTAGAAAAGGTTCAGAGAAGGGCAATTAAAATGATTAGGGGTTTGGAACAGGTCCTATATGAGGAGAGATTAAAGAGGCTAGGGCTTTTCATCTTGGAAAAGAGGAGACTAAGAGGAAATATGCTAGAGGTATATAAAATCATGAGTGATGTTGAGAAAGTAGATAAGGAAAAGTTATTTACTTACTCCCATAATACAAGAACTAGGGGCCACCAAATGAAATTAATAGGCAGCAGGTTTAAAACAAATAAAAGGAAGTTCTTCTTCACGCAGCGCACAGTCAACTTGTGGAACTCCTTGCCTGAGGACGTTGTGAAGGCTAGGACTATAACAACGTTTAAAAGGGAACTGGATAAATTCATGGTGGCTAAGGGTATGTCTACACTACAAGAGTAGTTCGATTTAACTTAGGTCGAATTTGTGGATTCGACCTTATGAATTCGAATTTGTGTATCCACACTAAGGACACTAATTCGACTTTGTGAGTCCACACTAACGGGGCAAGCGTCGACATTGGAAGCGGTGCATTCTGGGCAGCTATCCCACAGTTCCCGCAGTCCCCGCTTCCCATTGGAATGCTGGGTAGAGCCCCCAATGCCTGCTGGGGGAAAAATGTTTCGAGGGTGGTTTTGGGTAACTGTCGTCATTCAACCGTCACTCCCGCCCTCTCTTCCTGAAAGCGCCGGCGGGAAATCTGTTACCGCACTTTTCTGGTCAGTGACAGCACGGACGCCACAGCACTGCGAGCATGGAGCCTGCTGCGATCATCGCTGCAGTTATGGCCATTGTCAACTCCTCGCACCTAATCGTCCACCTCTTCCACAGTCAGCTGCTGAGAAATCGGGCGAGGAGGCTCCGGCAGCACGGTGAGGACATGAAGTGTCAGAGTGGCACAGACCTCTCACAAAGCACGGGATCCCACGCCGCGGAGATCATGGTGGCAATGGGTCATGTTGATGCTATGGGACGGCGATTCTGGGCCCGGGAAACAAGCACGGACTGGTGGGACCGCATAGTGCTGCAGGTCTGGGATGAATCACAGTGGCTGCGAAACTTCCGGATGCGTAAGGGCACTTTCCTTGAACTGTGTGACTTACTGTCCCCTGCCCTGAAGCGCCAGGACACCCGGATGCGAGCAGCCCTGACTGTGCAGAAGCGAGTGGCCATAGCCCTCTGGAAACTTGCAACGCCAGACAGCTACCGGTCAGTAGCGAACCTCTTTGGCGTGGGCAAATCTACTGTGGGGGTTCCTGTGATGCAAGTAGCCCACGCAATCGTTGACCTACTGCTCTCAAAGGTAGTGACCCTGGGAAACGTCCAGGTCATCATAGATGGCTTCGCCGCGATGGGATTCCCAAACTGCGGTGGGGCTATAGATGGGACTCACATCCCTATCCTGGCACCGGACCACCAGGCCAGCCAGTATATTAACAGAAAGGGCCACTTTTCAATGGTGCTGCAAGCACTGGTGGACCATAGGGGACGTTTTACCAACATCTACGTCGGGTGGCCAGGCAAGGTTCATGACGCGTGTTTTCAGGAACTCTGGTCTGTTTAGACGCCTGCAGGAAGGTAGTTTCTTCCCGGACCACAAAGTAAGTGTTGGGGATGTGGAGATGCCTACAGTGATCCTCGGGGACCCAGCCTACCCGCTAATGCCCTGGCTTATGAAGCCCTATACAGGCGCCCTGGACAGTGACAAGGAACTCTTCAACTACCGGCTGAGCAAGTGCAGAATGGTGGTGGAGTGTGCTTTCGGATGTCTCAAGGGGAGATGGAGGAGCTTACTGACTCGCTCAGATCTCAGCGAAACCAATATCCCCATTGTTATTGCAGCTTGCTGTGTGCTCCACAATCTCTGTGAGAGCAAGGGGGAGACCTTTATGGCGGGATGGGAGGTTGAGGCAAATCGCCTGGCTGCTGATTACGCTCAGCCAGACACCCGTGCAATTAGAAGAGCCCAGCGGGAAGCGCTGTGCATCCGGAAGTCTTTGAAAGCTAGGTTCCTCAGAGAGCAGGGTAACCTATGACTGTCCAGTCTCTTTACAGAGAAGCTGAACCTGCCCCTGTTTCAGTTACTATTCACTTTTTTCAGCGGCTACATACCCCGTTCACCAGGTTTCCCCCTTTCCAACAGACGTTTAAAAATAAAGTTATTGGAACATTTTTAATTAACAAAGTTTTCTTTACTAACGAATTTGCGTTCAAGGGTTCAAACAGGGACGCAGTCTGTGGTGGGTACGGTGTGCAGTGATGTACAGACCGCTTCTACACTCGAGGACTGACTGGCTCCTGCTCCTACAGCGGTCTCTGGGGGGAGGATGGTTACAGGAGGGTGTGCAGGAAGAGGTGGGTTTGCAGGAAGGGGTGAGGGGTGTGTGGGAAGGGTGAGTAGGTGTGGGGGGATGATGGCTCTGGCTGGGGCTCAGGGCATCGGAGAGGTTCACGGCTAGGGTGGAAGGGCATGGTAAGGATGGCAGGATCCTTACCATGGATGGCCTGTGGATGGATGGATAGATGGATGGATGGATGGATCCATGGATGGATGGATGGCCTGTGGATGGCAGGCGCTCGGACCCTGGGGCAACATACACCTCCCAGACTGATCTGGGGCAGCAGACACCTCGCAGAGTGACCCGGGTGCCTAGTGACTGCACTCTGTGTGTGACCTGCTGTTGATCCTGCCCCCATGTCTGTACCCTGTTAATGGTGGCTGTCCTATGCAATTAACAAACCCATCCCCCCCCCTCACACAAAGTCTTCTGCAAAGAAACATGACGGAAACAGTAATGAACAGCAAACTATTTTTAATACTCAACTACACAGTTGGGGGATGAAACTGGGGTTTGGGATGGGGTGAGCCAGGAAGGGAAGCAATTCTCATACTTTAGGGAATGAGAGCTGTTTGGTACATGAGCGCTCTGCTGGGGTGGAGTGACAGTTTTCATGGCCCCTAGCGCCCCTCCTTCTTGTGAATTTGGGTGAGGGGGGGACAGGACTTTGTGGCGGGGGAGGGCGGTTGCAGATACAGTTCAGGGGGGCTCTATGCTCCTGCCTGCGGTCCTGCAGAACATCCACAAGGCGCCAGAGCATGTCCGTTTGCTCCCTCATTAGTCCAAGCAGCGTTTGAGTCGCCTACTGGTCTTCCTGCCGCCACCTGTCCTCCCGTTCGCTGTGTGAGCGCTGCTGCTGAGAGAGGGTCTCCCTCCACTGGCTCTGCTGGGCCGCCTCGGCTCTGGAGCAGGCCATCAGTTCAGCGAACATCTCGTCCCGAGTCTTTTTCTTTCGCCGCCTAATCTGCGCCAGCCTCTGTGAGGGGGATGCCGGGGCAGTTCGGGAAAGAGCCGCAGCTGTGTGATGGGAAAAAGGAAGTGATTTCCTTGCAAAGATACATGTTTGCGAACACTGAACACAGTCTACTCAGTTTCTGTGAACAAGACCATACAGGGCACCTAATCTCATGTGCTCTCAGGACAAGTTCGAATTTTCGGCATTCGCTTTCATTGCTTGGGGCCTTGCACTGGAGATCGGACAAGCGGGGCAGGACAGCAGAATCCGTGTAGCAGCCAGGCCTGGTAAGCTGTAAACTTTAGGCTGCTTAACAGTTAATGGATAGCAGTGCCCTCCTGCTGCAGGCAATCTGGAAAGCATAAAGTCTGACCCTGTTCCAGCCCCTCGCGGCTGTCCCCGGGAAAGATCCCTGTATGCTTTTCCTCTGCAGCCTCCAACACGTGGCTGTTAAACGACTATACCTCAGGATGGCCTGGCGCGGAAGAGTGTGCTTCCACGGAGCACCCAATAAGGCACCTCTCCCCAGGAACCTCATGCGGAGGCTTTTCGATTATCTCTCCGAGAGCTTCGTGGAAATGTCCCAAGAGGATTTCTGTTCGATCCCTATATGCATTGACCTTCTTTTCATATAGTTTTTATTCCTGTTTTTTAAAAAATAAATGTTTACATGTTTATAGCACTTATAGACTGATCCTTCCCCTGATTCAGAGTCCGGGTTAACGTCCGGGGAGGGTTGGTAGGGGATCTCTGTGAGGGTGATGAAGAGATCCTGGCTGTCGGGGAAAGCAGTATTGTAAGCGCTGCCGCCTGCCTCGTCCTCCACAAACCCTTCCTCATCTTCCCCATCGGCGAACATCGCCGAGGAACTGCCCGTCGACAGTATCCCATCCTCAGAGTCCACGGTCACTGGTGGGGCAGTGGTGGCAGACCCACCGAGTATGGCATGCAGTGCCTCGTAGAAGCGGCATGTCTGGGGCTGGGCTCCGGAGCGTCCATTTGCCGCTTTGATTTTTTGGTAGCCTTGTCTCAGGTCCTTGATTTTCACATGGCACTGCATCGCATCCCGGCTGTATCCTCTGAGTGCCATGGCTTTGGAGACCTTCTCGTAGGTCTTTGCATTCCGTTTTTTGGAGCGCAGCTCCGAAAGCAAAGACTCATCGCCCCACACAGCGATCAGATCCAAGACTTCCCGGTCAGTCCATGCTGGGGCCCTCTTTCTACTCTGAGATTCCATGGACACCTCTGCTGGAGAGCTCTGCATCGCTGCCAGTGCTGCTGAGCTCGCCACGATGTCCGAACAGGAAATGAGATTCAAACTGGCCAGACAGGAAAAGGAATTCAAATTTTCCCGGGGCTTTTCCTGTATGGCTGATCAGAACATCTGAGCTCGGACTGCTGTCCAGAGCGTCAACACAGTGGTGAACTGTGGGATAGCTCCCGGAGCTACTAAGTTCGATTTGCATCCACACCTAGTCTAATTCGACATAGCCATGTCGAATTTAGCGCTACTCCCCTCGTCGGGGTGGAGTACCGAATTCGAACTAAAGAGCCCTCTAGGTCAAATTAAATGGCTTCCTGGTGTGGACGCGTGCGCGGTTAATTCGAATTAACGCTGCTAAATTCGAATTAAAGTCCTAGTGTAGACCAGGCCTAAGTCCATAAATGGCTATTAGCCAGGATGGGTAAAGAATGGTGTCCCTAGCCTCTGTTTGTCAGAGGATGGAGATGGATGGCAGGAGAGAGATCACTTGATCATTGTCTGTTAGGTTCACTCCCTTGGCTGCTTCTGCACTACAACTATAATTGTCTTTTTACACCAAAATCACTAACTTGAGCATCCAATTCCATGTACAGTCCTAGTGGATGTAAGGCACAGGTAACTTTTGCCTCAGGGTAGCTTGTTGGCATCAACTCTCTCTCTCCCCGACCTGGAGCTGATGAAATTCCTGGCTGGAGGGACACACTCTCCTATAAGTCAAAAGGAAAGGAGCTGATAGAAAAGATCACAGGACTGACCCCAAAGGAGGGTGAGCTGCAAAAGGCAGAAGCAGGCAACTCATCTGGCAGAGCTGAGAGACCACAGTGAAGATGGTGCAAAGTTCACTATATTGGAATTAGCAAATGTGATTTTTGTTAAAACAAATCTTTGGGAAGCCCTAATAAAGGTATTTCTTACAGTTCTCTCCCATTTGGATTTTCTGATATCTAATAGGGAATGACATCTGATTGAAGCTTTTCCCAAATGCAGAGCATGTGTAGGGTCTCTCTCCACTGTGGATTCTACGATGTCTGAAAAAGTCTGAATGCTCAATTAAACTTTACCCACACTCAGAGCATGTGTAGGGTATCTCTCACGTGTGGATTCTCTGATGTGTGATAAGGTTTGAGCGCTGACTGAAGCTTTTCCCGCACTCAGAGCATGTGTAGGGCGTCTCCCCTGTGTGGATTCTCTGATGTCTGATAAGGTGTGAGCTCCGACTGAAGCTTTTCCCGCACTCAGCGCATGTGTATGGCATCTCTCCTGTGTGGATTATCTGATGTCTGATAAGGATTGAGCTCTGACTGAAGCTTTTCCCGCACTCAGAGCATGTGTAGGGCGTCTCTCCTGTGTGGATTCTCTGATGTGTGATAAGATGTGAGGGCTGATTGAAGCTTTTCCCGCACTCAGCGCATGTGTAGGGCGTCTCCCCAGTGTGGATTCTCTGATGTGTGATAAGGTTTGAGCGCTGACTGAAGCTTTTCCCGCACTCAGAGCATGTGTAGGGCGTCTCTCCTGTGTGGATTCTCTGATGTGTGATAAGGTTTGAGCGCCGATCGAAGCTTTTCCCACACTCAGAGCATGTGTAGGGCGTCTCCCCTGTGTGGATTCTCTGATGTGTGATAAGGTGTGAGCGCCAATTGAAGCTTTCCCCGCACTCATGGCATGTGTAGGGCATCTCCCCTGTGTGGATTCTCTGATGTGTGATAAGGTGTGAGCGCTGACTGAAGCTGTTCCCGCACTCAGAGCACGTGTAGGGCGTCTCCCCTGTGTGGATTCTCTGATGTCTGATAAGGTGAGAGCTCTGCCTGAAGCTTTTCCCACAATCAGCGCATGTGTAGGGCATCTCCCCTGTGTGGATTCTCTGATGTTTGAAAAGGTGTGAGCGCCGATTGAAGCTTTTCCCGCACTCATGGCATGTGTAGGGCGTCTCCCCTGTGTGGATTCTCTGATGTTTGATAAGGTTTGAGCGCTGACTGAAGCTTTTCCCACACTCAGCGCACGTGTAGGGCGTCTCTCTTGTGTGGATTCTCTGATGTGTGATAAGGACTGAGCGCTGACTGAAGCTTTCCCCGCACTCGTGGCATGTGTAGCGTCTCTCTTCCAAGTTGATTCTCTCATGTGTAATAAGGTCTGAGTGGCTACTGAAGTTCTCCTCTGGCCTGTGCAGAGTCTCACAGGCTTTTACTTTTTCTCGGAGTGCACAACTCCTGGAAACATTCCCTTTGGGTCTTCCTGATAACGTCCCATGTGGTTCTCCTTGCTCAGCATCTTCCTGCTGGGGTTTCTGCTCCTCATTCTCACGCAACATCCTATCACCTGATGGGAGACAGAGAAAATCCAGGCATAGGTCACTCCCTGTGGGGGGGAGGGATAGCTCAGTGGTTTGAGCATTGGCCTGCTAAACCCAGCGTTGTGAGTTCAATCCTTGAGGAGGCCACTTAGGGATCTGGGGCAAAAATTGGTCCTGCTAGTGAAGGCAGGGGGCTGGACTCAATGACCTTTCAAGGTTCCTTCCAGTTCTAGGAGATTGGTATATCTCCAATTATTATTACCTTTATTATTATTTATTATTACCTGTGCCTGAGAGAAAGAAATCTCAGAGACAGGAATTTAAAAAGGGATGAACAAACCAAAATATGCGCAGGAGAGATCAAACCTATCAGGAGCTGATTTTCCCCAGAGGAGAGAGGAAGGGATCAGTTTTGGTCTGCATTTCACCAGAACATGCAGGGGAAAGTGGGATCAGGTAGGGATCTGCTGCCAGTTGTTAGTCAGGATAGGTGGGAAGCCATGAGTGACATCTGCCTAATTATTCCACATCTGCAGGGAACAATCCTGAACAGGGTCTTTGTAGGGCATCCCAAATGTTTCCTGTATTCACAGACAGTTTTTGACTTGCTTTAACCAACTCCTCACCTGTGCAGGCAGCTCTTGGAAGCACTTCTTTCTCAGAACCCTGGAGGTCCGGGACCCACGGCTCTTCCCCTCGTTCCAGCTGTGAGACCACATCAGGTTTGGAATTTAGAAACCCTACGCCAGGCAAAGAAAACCAGGAAGGTCAGTGGAATTTGTGGGATGCTTGTCACAAAGAATATTCCATGGTTTTAAGCTCAGATCATTTTTAAGCAGTAACATCCCAAGACCAGCTTCCTTGGCTCCAAGTGGCAGGAGAGTTATTATTATTATTAATCATATGCATTACCTTAGGCACTAAGGACCAACTAACAGCGTGTCTCCGTTGTGCTAGGCACAGTACAAATGCAGAATAGTAGATGGCCCATGCTCTGAAGAATTTACAGTCTAAATAGACAAGACAGACACAGCATGGGGGAAGGGGTAGAACCCTCTGTTAGAATGGCGATATTCAGGCCTCCCTGCAAAGCCTATATTTTAAGAACTTAGGTGTATTTTTATCACTTAGCTAGTTACAGGAGTATGAAAACAAAGAATCAAAATCACAGTCTGCCTGTGTCTGGGCCTTCTCTCACTAGGATAGTCTGAGGCCTTGTTCTTAGGCTAAGGACTTTGGCTATGCAGCAGGGGCAGCCATAAGCTGGGAAGTGAAGGGTCACATCCTCACATCCCAAACCAGTCACACTGAAATAAGGTGCTATTGGGCTGTTAGGAAGATAATCCTGTCCGGATCTTAAGATGGTTAAAGAAACCTTAATTTGATAGCATTGTGTCTGGCAAGAAATCACTTATCAATGGTTGTGGTTGTGAAACCCTCATTTCTGTATTGCTTTATCTTTATGGCCACCACTTTTATATTGTTAATCAGTCTGGTTCTCTAATTGTTTCTCTCTCCTGTATAATTAATGTTGCCAGGTGTTAGTTAATTAGGGTAGTGGTTTATAATTGGTTAGAGCAGGAGTAGGCAACCTATGGCGGCACACGAGCTGATTTTCAGTGGCACTCACACTGCCCAGGTCCTGGCCACCGGTCCAGAAGGCTCTGCATTTTAATTTAATTTTAAATGAAGCTTCTTAAACATTTTAAAAACCTTACTGACTTTACATACAATAGTTTAATTATGTATTATAGACTTATAGAAAGAGACTTTCTAAAAACGTTAAAATGTATTATTGGCACATGAAATCTTAAATTCGAGTGAATAAATGAAAACTCAGCACACCACTTCTGAAAGGTGGCTGACGCCTGGGTTAGAGAATTATGTCACAATATGTTAGAATTGGTTAGTTAAATTTCAGCACAATGATTGGTTAAGGTATAGCTGAGAATATTACTCAAAAATGAGGTCAAACAGGAGGATGGAAGGAAATTGGAATCATAGAATCTCAGGGTTGGAAGGGACCTCAGGATGTTATCTAGTCCCACCCCTGCTCAAAGCAGGACCAATCCCCAACTAAATCATCCCAGCCAAGGCTTTGTCAAGCCTGACCTTAAAAACCTCTAAGGAAGGAGACTCCACCACCTCCCTAGGGAACCCATCCCCGGGCTTCACCACCCTCCTAGTGAAATAGTGTTTCCTAATATCCAACCTAAACCTCCCCCATTGCAACTTAAAATCATTACTCTTTGTTCTGTCATCTGCTACCACTGAGAACAGTCTAGATCCATCCTCTTTGGAACCCTCCTTCAGATAGTTGAAAGCAGCTATCAAATCCCCCCTCATTCCTCTCTTCTGCAGGCTAAACAATCCCAGTCCCCTCAGCCTCTCCTCAGAAGTCATGTGTTCCAGTCCCCTAACCATTTTTGTTGCCCCCTGCTGGATGCTTTCCAATTTTTCCACATCCTTCTTATAGTGTTGGGCCCAAAACTGGACACAGTGCTCCAGATGAGGCCCCATGAATGTCGAATGTTGGTTAGGGGAAGAACGGGAACAGGGACACAGGCAAGGCTCTGCGGCATCAGAGCTGGGTAGGGAACAGACGGTATCGGCGTATAGAGATAAGTCCGACTGGTGTGAAGGGCTTCGGAATATGTAATCTTATAGGTGTAAAAATTGTACAGACTATACCAGCCTGTGACATCATCAACGAAGTGCCCATTTGTGCCTGGGTAGGGGCCCTGCTATAGGAGGGAGGATGCAGCAAGGACTCAGGATCGGTGGCCGGGGTCGCTGTGCATAGGAGATGGGGAGGTTATGTGAGGAGGGGGGTAATGAGTGGGAGAGGGAGGTCAAGAGTTAAAATAATAATATTTGGGGAAAAAATGTATAATAAAGTGAAAGTGAACAGAAATAAAACTCAGAGGAGTAGCCGTGTTAGTCTGGTTCTGTAAAAGCAGCAAAGAATCCTGTGGCACCTTATAGACTAACAGACGTTTTGCAGCATGAGCTTTCGTGGGTGAATACCCACTTCTTCGGATGCAAGTAGTGGAAATTTCCTGGGGCAGGTATATATAAGCAAGCAAGAAGCAAGCTAGAGATAACGAGGTTAGATCAATCAGGGAGGATGAGGCCCTGTTCTAGCAGTTGAAGTGTGAAAACCAAGGGAGGAGAAACTGGTTCTGTAATTGGCAAGCCATTCACAGTCTTTGTTTAGTCCTGAGCTGATGGTGTCAAATTTGCAGATGAACTGGAGCTCAGCAGTTTCTCTTTGAAGTCTGGTCCTAAAGTTTTTTTGCTGCAGGATGGCCACCTTAAGATCTGCTATTGTGTGGCCAGGGAGGTTGAAGTGCTCTCCTACAGGTTTTTGTATATTGCCATTCCTAATGTCTGATTTGTGTCCATTTATCCTTTTCCTTAGAGACTGTACAGTTTGGCCAATGCACATAGCAGAGGGGCATTGCTGGCATATGATGGCATATATTACATTGGTGGACGTGCAGGTGAATGAACTGGTGATGGTGTGGCTGATCTGGTTAGGTCCTGTGATGGTGTCGCTGGTGTAGATATGTGGGCAGAGTTGGCATCGAGGTTTGTTGCATGGATTGGTTCCTGAGCTAGAGTTACTATGGTGCGGTGTGCAGTTGCTGGTGAGAATATGCTTCAGGTTGCAGGTTGTCTGTGGGCGAGGACTGGCCTGCCACCCAAGGCCTGTGAAAGTGTGGGATCATTGTCCAGGATGGGTTGTAGATCCCTGATGATGCATTGTAGGGGTTTTAGCTGGGGACTGTATGTGATGGCCAGTGGAGTCCTGTTGGTTTCTTTCTTGGGTTTGTCTTGCCCCATGTCCTGGCATATCTACTACCCCCCATCTCCGTCCCTCCCACGGCTCGCTTATCCCTTCACCCATGGGATCCTGAACGGCAACATTACACGCTCTCCTAAAAGAGCTCATCTGTCACACAAGCCAGGCATGAGTCACACACCTATTTACTCAATTTAGAATTCTACAGGCAGCATATTTTCCTCTTAAAATGAGGAAAAGGCATGAAAGCTACAGTGATTAATATAGTTACTAATGTAGCCAATAAGGATACATTCAATGCAATTTTAAAATGTGTGACAGCACCAAAAAGGCACATGTCCAAAAATGATACTAGTGGGTGGGAGATAAGGCAAAAAAAGGGGGGGCAAGGAAAAAGACGGTTACTCACCGTTGTAACTGTTGTTCTTCAAGATGTGTTGCTCGTATCCATTCCAGTTAGGGGTGTGCGCACGCCGCGTGCACGGTTCGTTGGAAGATTTTTACCCTAGCAACACTTGGTGGGTCGGCTGGGCGCCCCCTGGAGTGGCGCCGCTATAGCGCTAGATATATACCCCAGCCGACCCGTCCGCTCCTCAGTTCCTTCTTGCCGGCTACTCTGACAGTGGGGAAGGAGGGCGGGTCTGGAATGGATAGGAGCAACACATCTCGAAGAACAACAGTTACAACGGTGAGTAACCATCTTTTCTTCTTCGAGTGATTGCTCCTATGCATTCCAGTTAGGTGATTCCGAAGCCTTACCTAGGCGGTGGGGTCGGAGTGAGACGTGGCAGAGTGTAAGACCGCTGAGCCAAAGGCTGCATTGTCTCTGGACTGTTGCACCAGTGCGTAGTGGGAAGCAAAGGTGTGAACGGAAGACCAGGTCGCCGCCCGACAGATGTCCTGAATGGGGACATGGGCCAGGAAGGCGGCAGAAGAGGCTTGCGCTCTTGTAGAGTGAGCGGAGAGATGACCAGCCGGAACCTGAGCGAGCTCGTAGCATGTCCTGATACATGACATCACCCAGGTCGAAATCTGCTGGGAAGAGACTGACATGCCCTTCATGCGATCTGCTACCGCCACAAAGAGCTGGGGCGAGCGGCGGAAAGGCTTCGTTCGCTCTATGTAAAAGGCGAGGGCCCGACGCACGTCGAGACTATGAAGCTGCTGTTCCCTACGAGATGCGTGCGGCTTCGGGAAGAAGACCGGGAGGAAGATGTCCTGGTTCACATGGAAAGCCGACACCACCTTAGGCAGGAAGGAGGGGTGTGGCCGAAGCTGCACTTTGTCCTTATGGAAGATAGTATACGGCGGGTCAGCCGTTAGGGCACGAAGCTCAGAGTCTCGTTGCGCCGAAGTAATTGCGACGAGGAAGGCCGTTTTCCAGGACAAGTAGAGAAGGGAACATGTGGCCAAGGGCTCAAAGGGGGCTCCCATAAGCTTGGCTAAGACCAAGTTCAGATCCCAGGTCGGAGTGGAGCGTCATACCGGAGGGTATAATCGTTCTAGCCCCTTCAGAAAACAGGAAACCATGTGATTGGAGAAGATGGAACGTTCTCCTATGCTGTGCCTAAAAGCGGAAATTGCCGCCAGGTGCACTTTCAAGGAGGAGATAGCGAGGCCTTGCTCCTTGAGGGACCAGAGATAGTCCAGTATCTTGGGAATAGGTATCAGGAGTGGGTTGAGACCTTTCTGATCGCACCAGAGCGTGAAACGCTTCCACTTGGTGAGGTAAGTCGACCGAGTGGAAGGCTTCCTGCTCTCTAGCAGCACCTGCTGCACCGCAGCGGAACAGTCCCGCTCTGCTCGGGTTAGCCATGCAGGAGCCAAGCCGTCAGGTGGAGGGACTGTAGGTCCGGGTGGCGAAGCCTGCCGAAGTCCTGTGTTATGAGGTCCGGCCATAGCGGGAGGGGAATAGGATCCGCCACTGATAGGTCGAACAGCAGGGTGTACCAGTGCTGTCTCGGCCACGCCGGAGCAATGAGAATGAGGTTGGCCCTGTCCCTCCGGAGCTTGAGCAGCACCCGGTGTACGAGGGGGAATGGAGGGAAGGCATACAGCAAGCGATCGTTCCACGGGAGGAGGAATGCGTCCGAGTGGGAGCCCTGGGAGCCTCCCTGGTAGGAACAGAACAGATGGCATTTCCTGTTCTCCCTGGAGGCAAAAAGGTCTATCCGGGGAAAACCCCACCTCTGGAAAATTGTGTGCACCACATCGGGACGAAGGGACCACTCGTGGGAGAGGAAGGACCTGCTGAGGCGGTCTGACAGTGTGTTCTGCACTCCCGGGAGAAACGACGCCACCATATGAATGGAGTGGGCTATGCAAAAGTCCCATAGTTGCATCGCTTCCGTGCAAAGCCGGGAGGAGCGTGCTCCGCCCTGCTTGTGGATGTAGAACATCGCTGTCGTGTTGTCGGTGAGGACAGACACGCAGCGACCTTGGAATTGGGAGCAAAAGGTTTGGCATGCTAAGCGAACCGCTCGCAGTTCCCTGACGATGTGGAGGGTCAGCTCGCGGGGTGACCAAAGCCCCTGAGTGTGTAGGCTGCCGAGGTGCGCACCCCACCCCATGGCCGAGGCGTCCGTAGTTAAAGTGATGGAGAGGTGAGGGGGGCGGAACGGAACCCTGGCACACACCACCCCTGGGTCTAACCACCAGTTGAGCGAGATGAGGACTGACGGCGGGATCGTGACCACCGTGTCTATGGAGTCCCTGTGCGGGCGGTAAACCGACGCCAACCACGTTTGAAAGGTGCAAAGGTGGAGTCTCGCATATGGGGTCACGAAAGTGCACGCTGCCATGTGGCCTAGGAGGCTGAGGCAGGTGCGCACCGTTGTCGCCGGGAAGGACTGCAGGCTTCGGGTGATGGAAGCCATGGCCTGGTGCCGAGGCAGAGGGAGGCAGGCCCGGGCTAGATTGGAGTCCAGGACCGCGCCGATGAATTCTATCCTCTGCGTTGGAGTCAAAGTAGACTTCTCGATGTTGATCATAAGGCCTAGGTGTTGAAACAGGCCTAGGATCTCGGCCATTTGCTGTGCTACGAGCTGCTGAGACATCCCGCGGACCAGCCAATCGTCGAGATACGGGTACACATGTATCCGCTGACGTCGAAGGGCCGTGGCGACCACTGCCATACACTTGGTGAAGACCCTCGGTGCCGTGGAGAGGCCGAAGGGGAGCACCGTAAACTGGTAGTGCTGGTGGTTGACAACAAAGCACAGGTAGCGTCGATGAGGAGGGTAAATCGTAATATGGAAATACGCGTCCTTCATGTCGAGGGTGGCAAACCAGTCTCCCGGATCCAGGGAGGGAATAATGGTCCCCAGGGTTACCATGCGAAACTTGAGCTTGACCAGAAATCTGTTGAGCTCTCGGAGGTCGAGGATTGGTCGCAGACCTCCCTTCGCTTTGGGGATTAGGAAATATCAGGAATAAAATCCCCTGCCCCGTATGCCTTCCGGCACCTCCTCTATGGCACCCAAACTCAACAGAGTCTCGACCTCTTGCAAGAGGAATTGCTCGTGAGAGGGGTCCCTGAAGAGGGATGGGTAGGGTGGGTGGGAGGGAGGGGGAGAAACAAACTGGAGGCGGTAACCAGACTCCACCGTGCGAAGTACCCAGTTGTCTGTTGTTATCTGGGACCAGGCCGGTAGGAAGCAGGAAAGACAGTTGAAAAACAATGGGGAAGGATCCGGTAAAGAAACTGATGGGCCGTCCTCGGGTGTCCCATCAAAAGTTTTGCTTGGGTCCTGAGGAAGGCTTGGAGGGCGGGGTTGGGACTGGTTTCCCTGATTGCCCGACTGCTTGCGCCGGTTCACTCTGCCCCTGCGCCTATTATCGGGGCGCGGTCTGGGCTGGTTGAACGGGCAGTACGGTTGTGGCCGGAAGGATCTCCGCTGGGTAACCGGCGTGTGCATGCCCAGGGAGCGAATGGTGATTCGACCATCCTTGAGGATCTGCAGCCATGAGTTTGTCTTTTCAGAAAAGAGACCCTGGCCATCAAACGGCAAGTCCTGGATGGTGTGCTGGACCTCCGGCGGCAACGTGGAGGCCTGAAGCCACGAAATTCTCCTCATAGTCACTCCAGAGGCCAAAGTCCTGGCTCCCGAATCTGCAGAGTCCAGAGAGGCTTGGAGGGCCGACCGGGATGCCTTTTTACCCTCCTCAACAAGGGCCGTGAACTCAGGGCGGGAGTCGGAAGGCACAAGCTCAGAGAACTTCGAGAGGGACACCAAGGTGTTATAGGTGTACCTACTGAGGAGAGCCAGCTGGCTGGCGACTCTCAACTGGAGGCCCCCGGCCGAATAGACCTTACGGCCCAAAAGGTCCATGCGCCGCGCCTCCTTGGATTTGGGCGCTGGCTGGCCATGTCGCTCACGGTCGTTAACCGACTGGACCACCAATGAGCACGGAGCTGGGTGTGTGTAGAGATACTCGTATCCCTTAGATGGGACCGAGTATTTTCTCTCCACTCCCCGAGCGGTGGGCGGGATGGACGCTGGTGACTGCCAGACAGTGTCCGCATTCCGCTGTATAGTGCGGATGAAGGGCAGGGCCACACGAAGAGGCGCATCTGCTCCGATTATGCTAACGACGGGGTCATCGTCCTCTGCCACCTCCTCAACTGGCAGGTTTATGTTTTGGGCCACCCGTCGTAGCAAGTCCTGATGGGACCGAAGGACGATTGGAGGAGGGCCCGAGGAGGATGCCCCAGCTATGGCCTCATCCAGTGAGGAAGAGGATGATAGGCCCAGGAGCAGCGTGTCCGGCGGGGGCTCATCGAGCTGCTGCGGAGCCTCAGCAACCGGGGGATGTTCTGCATCCGTGGATGTCAGCGGCTCCTCTACCACGGTTGTGGGAGGAGGTCTGCTGACTGTAGCCTCAGGCGCTCTGTGGTCGGATGTCCTGGAGCGCTGGGTGGAAAAGGGCACTCCTTGAGTCTCATGGTAGGCCCATGGAGTCCAGAAGCCCCATTGAGGAGGCCCCTGGTCTTGCCCTTGAGGCTCAGTGCGCTGATCAACGGCGCTGTCTGCCTGAGAGGAGACAGACGGCTGTCTCAAAGGCCACGGCGGGGCGGAGAGACTCTGTGACTGCGCCGTCGACGCTGCAGGTACATTCCTGGATGGTGCCGGGGAACGGTGCCGGTCCTCGCGGTGCCGGGAATGAGACCGGGACCATCGACCGTGCCAGTAGGTCGACCGGGATCTCGAGTCCCGACGGTGGGAGCGGCTGCGGGACGACCGGTACCGGGAACGGTACCGAGAGCTGGATCGGTGCCGGTAACACCGGTCAGGAGAGCGGGACCGGGAACGCCTCCGCGAGTACGACCGGTACCGCGATGGAGAGCGGTACCAGGACTGCGAGCGGTGCCGAGATCTGGAGCGGCGTGAGCATGAACGTCTCTGGGATCAGGACCGGGACCTGGAGTACCGTCTCTCCAGTCTGTCAGGGGAAGGAGGCCGCATGATAGCCGGCTTACCGGCTGACTTAACAACCCGCACCGGCGGTGCCGGGGGTTGAGTATGCGTTGGCTCCGTCAACGCAATGAGTTCTCTCGCCGTCGAAAAGGTTTCGGGTGTCGACGGAAGAGCGAGCTCGACCGCGGTATGCACCGGGGAGCAAGGAGGTACTGGACTCGACGGCCCTTGCGGTGCCGGAGTCAATGGCACAGCGCAGGGTTTATGCGCTGTCGGTGCCGGTGGTTGGGCGAGAGGTCCTGGTGCCGAGGCCTTGGAGGACGTCTGCGCTGGCTTATGTTTCCTCGAGGGAGAGAGGGAACGGTGCCGGGGTGCCGGTGCCGGCTGTTTCTTCATGGTCTCGGTACCGGAACGGTCAGGAACCGTTGGAGCGCTCTGCACTGACGAGGTCTGCAGAGCGGTCGGTGTCGGCACTGCAGGGCTAAGTGCCGATTCCATCAGGAGCTGCTTCAAACGAAAGTCCCGCTCCTTCTTTGTCCTTGGGTTAAATGACTTGCAAATGCGGCACTTATCTGTAAGATGATACTCTCCTAAGCACCGCAGGCAGGAGTCGTGAGGGTCTCCAATCGGCATCGGCCGCTGGCAGGCCGAGCACGGCTTAAATCCCGGTGCCTTGGGCATGAGCCCGCACCGGGTTGGGAAAAGAAGGGCTAGGCCCCTCGATTTCCCCTAACTAACTAACACTAACTACAACAAACTACTTAAACTAATCTAACTATTTTTAACGAACTATATACAACAAGTATGAGAAGAAAAGCAGTGAAACGCTAGGGCTGTAGAGGTCAACGAAGCACTCCACTGTTCCAACAACCGTCACGGGCGGTAAGAAGGAACTGAGGAGCGGACGGGTCGGCTGGGGTATATATCTAGCGCTATAGCGGCGCCACTCCAGGGGGCGCACAGCCGACCCACCGAGTGTTGCTAGGGTAAAAATCTTCCGACGAACCGTGCACGCGGCGCGCGCACACCCCTAACTGGAATGCATAGGAGCAATCACTCGAAGAAGAACCTGTCAAAACTTGTATGACGAATAAAGGTATAAAGTTATTACTACTCAGGTTCTTCAGAGACCCCACAGGTTCTAATAACCCAGGGGACAGGACTCCTTACCCAGCGAGGTCACCGTCTCATAGTTCTCCTGCATGACATCCCTGTAGAGGGCTCTCTGAACAGGGTCCAGCAGAGCCCATTCCTCCCTGGTGAAATACACAGCCACCTCCTCAAAAGTCACCAACTCCTGAAAGAGCAACAGTCCAACACTCAGTACCTGCTGCCCCAGTCACAATCCCACTATTCACGGAACAGCAGCACCAGGTAAATGGAAGCTCTGGGAGGCACATGTTAACAGAGTCCCACCTCACCTAGCTTAGAGCAGCCAGGCGGCATCAGAGGGTAGAAAGAGAGAACCTTTGTGTCTCCCAGCTGACAGACGGAGGCAGGGTCATCACATTTATCACATACCTACTAGCCAGAGTTTGATATAGGAGATGGGGCTGGCTCTGGACCCTACTAATGGCTCCCTGGTAGGAAACACTCTCCAAATAAAATATAAGGAAGAAAAGGGAAGTCAGTAGTAAAGAATATTAGTTAGAACAGGGATAGGCAACCTATGGCATGGGTGCTGAAGGCAGCACGCAAGCTGATTTTCAGTGGCACTCACAATGCCCGGGTCCTGGCCACCAGTCCGGGGGGCTCTGCATTTTAATTTAATTTTAAATGAAGTTTCTTAAACATTTTAAAAGCCTTATTTACTTTACATACAACGATAGTTTAGTTATATATTACAGATCTTCTAAAAATGTTAAAATGTATTACTGGCCCACTCAAAACCTTAAATTAGAGTGAATAAATGAAGACTTCTGAAAGGTTGCTCACCCCTGAGTTAGAAGGTCAGAATTGTAGAAAATTGGTAAGGGAAGCTATCAGAAATCAATGACCAATCAATGAAAATAAGAAGGAAGTTTTGAAAAGTATATTAATCCTAACAATGGTAGTGATAAATTACTAGACGGAAATGGCAGAATTTTATCAAAAATAATGCAGAAGAGGTAAAAGTGTTCAATAAGTGTTCTCTCCTCGATTTGGAGAAAAACAGATGCTGTACTCGTATCGTAAGATGTTGACGACGACACTCTTTCCATTCCAACAAGAACTCACAAGGACATTAAACAACAGCTATTACAGTTAGACATGTTTAAATAAGCAGGTCCAGATAACTTGTATCCAAGAGTTTTTAAAGACCTGGTGGAGGAGCTGGTGGACTATTAATGTTGATTGTAATTAGGATTTGGAATACTGGGAAAATTCCAAAAGACTGGAATTAAGCTAATGCTGTGCCAATACTAAAAAGTGTAAAAGAGATGACCCAGCTAATTACAAGAGTGTCAGTCTGATATCAATACTGAGCAAAATAATGGAGCAGTCGATACTGGATTTCGTTAATAAAGAATTAAAGGAAGGTAATATAATTAGTACCTATTAACAAAGGTTTAGAGAAAATAGATCCTATCAAACTAACTGGATATCCTTATTAGATGAGATCAAAAGTTTGGTTGCAGCTAATATTATTGATGTAATATATCTAGACTTCTGTAAGGCATATGACTTGTTTCAGCACAATATTTTGACTAAAAAACTAGAATGATACAAAATAAACACGGCATACATTAAATAGATTAAAAACTGGGATTGTAAATGGGGAACCATGGTCGAGTGGATTTATTTCTAGCGGGTTCCCACAAGGATTGCTTTTTGCCCGTGTGCTATTTAACATTCTTATCAATGACCTAGAACAGAATATAAAATCATCATGGATAAAGTTTGCAGTTACTACAAAGATTGCGGGTGGTGGTAACTAATGAAGTGCCAGTAGATTCAGGCTCCAGCACTGGGAGTCTGGGAAGTTGTCCCAGCCCTGGCTGGAGGGTTATTTCCTGTTCCACAAAGAGGAGAAGTTCCATTCCCAAATCCCGTGCCTTGAAATTAGGCCCTATCTGACACTACACCCCATATTCAGCATAGTGGTATGGTTATAATATGATTAGGACATAATTATGATGCATTTTGTGCAAGATGCGTCATGTGCTGAATATGATTATCCTATTTGTGTGCACATATCATGTTCGTATCTGAAGTTATGGATATTGACTCTGTATTTCAAATGTGCTTACTCTGGGTATCACCCACAACGAGCCTTTCAGGTACAACAATGAAGAAGCCAGACAGAGCTGATGGCTCATCAACAAAGACAATGGACCATGGAAGAGCTTAGCCTTCCTGTGATTGTTTCAGCCAGCCTATGAGTCATGGCTACTATGACTCAGCAGGACATGCTAGGACATGTGACTAGACCACATGACAATGAACTCCATTTTGGTACCTGTATTTTTCCACAAACTGGACTGGGAACTGAGTTTGGAACAAATGGTTCCCGCCATATGGAAAAGCTACATAAGGTGGGGTGTGACATCATCTCTCGGCCTCATTCCCCACACGAGAACTCCTGGAAACACCTGAGGAACAAAGACTGAAGTGGGGGAACTGCTGGTCCCAGGGTAAAGGGATTTCTAGCTTGTGTATGGAAACCTGGTGGACTGCTTGTAGCATCAGTCAGGGTGAGAAACTGCTAATTCAAATTCTATCCATCTAGTATGTTAGGCTTAGTTTGAGTTTTTGGTTATCTGCTAAGTAATTTGCTTTAATCTGTTTGCTACCACTTAGAATTGTTGGGATACGTTAGGGTTCAGTAAAAGAGCTGGGAAGCTGCTAATGTGCTGCCATGCATTGGGGACAAAGGCATAAGCAGGCAGTAATTCTTTGCTTAACAAATAAGTTGCCATAGTTTTCCTTTCTCTGCTGCTTTTAAGAATTGACATTGATGCAGCTGCGTGAGAAATGTAGTTGTCGGAATGAATGTCCATTGTGTGAAAGAAAGTAAAAGAAATGTTACCTCCCCCTCCCTTCCTTTCCCAGCTACATAAACAAGCCCTGGCTTATGGCCCCTTCCTCCCTCCCCGAGAACTGCTCATTGACCCTTCCTCCATACCCTGAGAACTGCTGTTTAGGGAAATTTGTGGCAACACGTTATTGCAAAGAATGGTATTTTCAAGGTAAAAACGCCTCTATGATATGTGTAATACTGTGATAGTGGATAGGGGTGGGTATACTAATTGTATGAGTGTTTCTACTACTTAATGAGGGGTTTTGGGGTGTTGTAACGGATGTAGGTGTTTACATACAAACTTAGATAAAAGGCATGTGATGTAACTAATCCAGTACTTACTCGATAGTTGGGTCAAGGGGAACAAGTAACACAATAAAGAAGCCTGTATTCATATCCGCCTCTGGATCAACCGGCTCCTTTTTTGTTCTAACAATAATTACTTAAAATCTACCTTTCTGCCATTAATAAACTTGTTTTATGCTTTATCTTAATCAGTGCATTTTGAGTGAAGTGTTTGGGGAAAAGCTGAGCTTGGTTAGCACAGGCTTGTTGTGCACATCTGTCCCATATCGAGGGGAAGGCGAACTATATTAATGAGCTGACATTATACAGATCCCTGTGCACTATAAGATGGTATAATTCTGAATTTATACTACAGCAGGTGTGCAAGGTTGGGGAGCTGGGAAATTGGCTGTTGTCTCTATCTGTCCTTGAGTGGCTTAGGTAAAGCACTCAGGTAGCTTAGTTGGATGCATGGCGCCACCTGCTGTTGTGTTGGGTGATAACAGGCCCTGGAGAGGCTGGCTGAATCTCCAGCAAAGCAGCGTGAGAAGGGCCAGCCCAGCTTGAGGGTTAGAGGGCACAGCGGTTCCCAGAAGCCCCCCAGACTGCACCCCAGGGTGACAACCCATCACACCCTAAATTACACAAGTCTCAGCAGGTTTGTCACATCCTGTCCCCTCCCTTTCTCCACCCGAGATATTTCCTGCCTCCCACCACCTCCAGCAGCTCCTACCCTCCTACGCACGTACTGCTCCTCTCCCTCCAAGCAGAACCCACCACCAGCTCCCTGAGAATCCCTTACCTGAGCCAGCTCCATTGCAGCCATTTCCTTCCCTTTGGGAGGATGAAATGATCTGGAGCAAAACGTGGACGTTAATTTGTAGCCTGCCAGGACGAGAAGGGCAATGTGAGAGAATGCAGAGGGGGCTTTTGTCCATTCCACATGCTGATTCCCCCGATTTTTCCCTGTTAATGGACACTCTAGGTTCTGCCACACTGTGAAGCACAGAGTAACTTTATTCCAGTACAGGCCTAGCCCCCTCCCACCAGGGTGTGACCCTCTGAGACACGGTGAAACCCTCCCAGTAACATCCTCTGTTATACTTACCAAGTTTGCAGACAATACCAAGCTGGGAGGGGTTGCAAGTGCTTTAGAGGATAGACCAGGGAGGGAGAGCTCAGTGGTTTGAGCATCGGCCTGCTAAACCCAAGGCTGTGAGTTCAATCCTTGAGGGGGCCATTTAGGGATTTGGGGAAAAAATCCGTCTGGGGATTTGTCCTGCTTTGAGCAGGGGATTGGACTAGATACCTCCTATGGTCCCTTCCAACCCTGATATTCTATGATTAAAATTCAAAATGATCTGGAGAAAAGGCCTGAAGTAAATAGGATGAAATTCAATTAGGACAAATGCAAAGTGCTTCATTTAGGAAGGAACAATCAGGTGCACACGTACAAAATGGGAAATTCCTGCCCAGGAAGGAGCACTGCGGAAAGGGAGCTGGGGGCCATAGTGGATCACAAGCTAAGTATAAGTCAACAGTGCAAAAGGGCAAACATCATTCTGGGATGTATTTGAGGGAGTACTGTGTCAAAGTTAGAATCAAGACTCACAATTTGTCAGACCACTCTGTTTTTATTAGCGCAGCGCTCCGCCAATAACACTCAGATAATGTGAGTGCCCATGCAAGAC
The DNA here is from genome assembly GCF_020497125.1 of Mauremys mutica. Classification (NCBI taxonomy): domain Eukaryota; kingdom Metazoa; phylum Chordata; order Testudines; family Geoemydidae; genus Mauremys; species Mauremys mutica. Next base: position 1,145,674 of record NW_025423255.1, read on the forward strand.
CCAAACAGTCTTATTTATACAGATAAAAGAGCGGGAATCAAACAAAGGGACAAAGAGAGAAAAACAGCAAAATTCACCTGGGGCATAGCATGCGTATCCTACTTCCTTACTAACTCCTATAGATCTAAGGCTAATGCTTCACCAATTGCCCTTAAACGGTGCAATTGTTCTATGTTAATGTCTGTATTCCTGACACCTGGACTCCAGCATTCCAGCGATTTTCCTTAAAGGTACAGACAGCATTTATTTAATCCTATCTATTTTTGTAATATAATTAATTCTACTTTCACAATCCCTCCTTTTGGTCACGCTTCGCCATGACCAACGATGGACTGGGTTCCACATATTAACCGTTCTTTATCTTTTTGTTCATCAGCGATATTTAAAATCATCATATTAGCACTCTGTTCTGGGGCAGTCACCTGAGTGGCATGCCTTACACAATTTTGGGTACAACAGGAGACTAACTGAAAACATACAAAAATTATTAGGATTCCAAACAGGATAGTCAGGGCTCCCTGAAACAACCAGTTTCCTAGGCCAGAGAAATTGAACAGGTTGCTTAGCCACTTCCATAAAGAACTCGGCTCTTCATGGGGAAGATATGCGATTTGTTCTAAGTGGCTAGCGCGATCTATTCCCTCATTGGTATTGTCAGGTATATACACACAACATTCTTTTCCAATGAGTGCACAGGTCCCTCCTTTGGCCGCCAGCACTATGTACAATGCCTGACGTTTTTGGAGGGCCACCTGTCGGATTGCCCCTGTTTCTTTGGCCAGGGCTCTTAAACTTTCTCCAGTTTTATTTGCCATTATTTTAACTACTTCTTTTAACCTCAGGAGCCTTTTTGCCTGGTGTATTACTCCCCCAAGTGGGTTAAAGGAACTGCCAATAGTCTCTTCCCAGGTGTCATTACTGTTCCATATTGTGTTAAACGGACAAGGTCCTCCAGTGGGTCTGGGGAATTGAGTGGGATAGCCAGGACAGGAACATCAGTTTGAGAGCGGGCTGGGATGTGGCTGCAGACCCAGCATTTAGAAATATTAAGGGTCTGAGCTATCCACACTTGCTGCTGGATAAAAGAATTGTCATTGTGGACTCCCCAGACCTTCAGACACCAACAGCCGAGGAACAGGCACCACTAGAGGTGCATGTTGGAGGCAGGGCCCTTCTGGTTCTGACAACCTCAACTGAGGGAACTGTAGTCACAGTTTTATGTCCACCAGGCAGCAGGCGCTAGGCTCACTACTGCTTTTTCTTGGGCCTTGCTTTAGGTAGTCGTCTGCTTCTGGCAACTCTTACGAGAACGTAGATTGTAAGGTATTGCATGCTGTTCCTCTACGTCATCTTCTGGAGTCAAAATTGACTCTGCGTGGTCCTGAGGTGATGATTGGTTCGCTGGGGGTGGTGCATTCTTACACTGCAAAGCATGTATCCATGCTGCGGATGCCAGAAAGTTTAACAGCCGTCTGGGTAGTAAGCAGTGCCTGATGATTGTTTGATGCTCTTTAAGTCTTTTTGCTTCTTTCCTTGACTCTGGCTATAACAATGACCTTCACACCTTATCTTTTCCTGATGCATTCATTCCTCATTCACACAAACAGATTGAGAATACAAACAGTAGTATTTTATATCGAGCAAAAAAAGGCATTGCAAATTAAACCTTGCTAAGTTTTACAATTAATAACCAAGACAATTTACATTGAGACCCAGGCCTTCAATGTTTCTCTAATTTACTTAACATAGACACAATAGAGAATCCTGTCTTTTACTACCTAAATCTTAAAACAAAGAGTTAGAGAGGGCCCAATTTGTAATGCATATGGGAAAACAGAATCTTATAGTCCCAGAGGGTCATTTCTTTCTGCTATTCAAAAAGGGTGTCTAGCAGGATGAAATCAAATTATACTTTAATTCTTACGGGACATTATAAAATCCTGCTCCTACATATCCCCCTTTTGACACTAAGATTATTAATCGCCAGTGTCACTTCTTATTTAGTCCACATAATAGAAAATACTGGGAGGTGATTTGGGCCTGTGGCTTTAGCTTTGCATACATTTGTTTTATCCACCAGCACATTTTAAACATTTGAATTAAACACATACAATTTAAAACCAAAAACAATTAGGGGTAGTAACATTAGTATGCCAATGGTTCTGTTTCCCACATTGTTTTGTTTGTTTGTGTTTGTTTTTAGGAACTATGTTACCTTTTTAAACAGATGATTGGTAACTGTTTGCCATTCAATGCCAAGACTGATAGAGAACTCAGCTAAATCAGTGCTTACAGTAAGCTGAGACTTTTTGGTTGTGGCAAATAGTAAATGTGATTATTGGTAAACACAGTACTTACATTACATTACATTTGTCTACTGGTGGGTTGCTAACACTTTTATCCTTTTAAAACACTTCTTTCCAAGAATTAACACACACATTGCCCGTTATACAATACTTTGGTCTAATTATTAATTTTATCCCACATACAGGATCCTAGTGAGATGTCTTTACTACAGGGCTTTGGAGCAACAGGCATGGATAAGCATACCCACTTTTGAGGAGTCCACTTGGTACAACCTCTAGTGTCCAATAGTTTCCCTTCCTCCCAGCCCACTGGCTTGAGGTAGCCAGAAGGATCCCAGGTGGAATCTGTGGAGTGGGCTAGCTTTCCATATCTTTGCTTCCAGAGCCTGTTGGTGTGCAATTTTAACAACAATTTCTTCACTTAACAAATTTTGTCTTACCGTACTGGAGACATACTGCATCCAGTTATATTGATTGTTTAATACCTATTTTTTTTTCTTTGCTTTAACAGATGTATTAAAACCTTAATATTCTCTGATATTACCCAAAACATTTTATGTTCTAAATATCTGCATTTTAGTACATTCCATAGCTATTGCAGTATGTTTTTTTTTAAACTTTAGCCATATCAATTTTTACATACGACGTAACTATTTCTTTTTTTCTTACAGAGTTTTCATGTACCCTTATCAAAAGTGACAGTCTGATTACACAGAGTCATTTTAAGGCTCAGTGTTTTTAACATTGCTTCTTTTTGTTTTGTGCACCTCACCTCGGCTGTTGCTTCAGAGGGGCACTGTTAAAAAAAAATTTTTTATTCTTTCACTACAGCTCTTATCTGCTATTGTTACCAAAAAAAACCAACAACCAACCAAACAAAAAGACTCCAGAATCTCTCCCTATTCTCCTGATTTTGACTGCCCTATTGCAGCCATGACTTGGTTTTTATTTAAAAAAACATTTTAAATTTTATAAAGAATCAAGTTACCCCTTAAGGGTTAAATGCTAAATCCCAAAGCCAAACAACACTAATTACCTGTGTCTTGCAAAAAGGTCTGTCAGTTTTGCAACTTTGAATTAAGAGTCAAATGAATTTTTAGTGGCATTAAAAACAAAAACAAAACTAATTTATCTTACACCTACAAAACAGGAGTTTTACAAACCAGATGTGCTGGTTTAGATTCTTAGAACTTTACATATTTTCACAGACAAATAGATACATACACATTTTCACAAAATTTAACTGCTTAATTCTCTCCAGCCTTTGTAGAGTTAACTTTTCACTCTCTCTCCTTAAATCACTTGTTTTTCTCCCAAAATAACACCTTTATCACCTCAGATTTCACCATTTTAAGTATTGTTCCAGGGGTTCATGCCTGCACTTACTGCTTTTCTTACTCCTTACACTATGCCCTTAGGGCTTCCAACCTGTTTTTCAGTTTCTTTATCTGTTGTTTGCCTTCTTTTAAGGGGTTTGGATCGATCCGGGGTGGAGGATTTTTTTTTTTTTTGAGAACGGGGTAAAGGGGAGTGCTCGGTCTGGTGGTGGGAGAGGAGGCTTTTAATAAAGCTTTTAACCTATTATTTGAATATTTGAGAGAGGCGAGTTTTGATTTTGTCCAGCTACGATTTGCCTCTTCCCACCACTGAATGAAACAATTAACCTCTTCTTTAGCCAATTTAGCTTTAGGTTGGCCGAGTTTGTCATTTAAGACGTCCACTCGGTCTTTGTTCCAAGATTTTAACAGTGGCCACTGAGTTTTGGGATCCCCCTGAGTTAGCCTAGACCATTTTTCCAGAAATTCACAGGAGTCCGGACCCTTCTTACAGGAGTCTGGACCCATCCTAAATATATAAAATGAGCCAGCGTTCGTTTAGGGAACTGTCCTGACTTAGACGTCTGGTTACCCATACAGGAGGACTTCACACACCAATCGCACAAGAAGGAAATTCGGGTTCGTCAGAGCAACACACAAAAGGAGCCCACAGGCTACTGCCTCAATTGCCCTTGCTTTCACACCAGGGGTTTTACCCAAAGTGTGGTGCGGCTGCAATTGTGCAGATTCCACTCACTCAGACCGCCGGGACAGGAACCCCTTGGTCGGCCGATCCCCGGACAGAGATGGCACCCAGACTCAAACACTCCACAGGAAGACAGATAGACACAGAGACAGGACAGTCCTCAGTCCGGACAAAACACAGAAATAATTACCTGACCAGATTCCTGATGTCAGATCCCGGGATCCCTACCAGAACAGAGTGGGAACCAACAGGTTCGATGGCGTAGACTTCACTGTGGTCGTGCGCCTTTCCGTTCTGGTGGAGGACCGCTCGGGCCAAATGCCCAGGTGCCGGCTGCCACGGTCGTCCCACAAAACGGTCAGGAATCACACAGCCCCAGTGAAGACGGTTGCCATCTCGGTGGGACCTCCAAATTGTCAAAGTTAGAATCAAGACTCACAATTTGTCAGACCACTCTGTTTTTATTAGCGCAGCGCTCCGCCAATAACACTCAGATAATGTGAGTGCCCATGCAAGACCCAAACAGTCTTATTTATACAGATAAAAGAGCGGGAATCAAACAAAGGGACAAAGAGAGAAAAACAGCAAAATTCACCTGGGGCATAGCATGCGTATCCTACTTCCTTACTAACTCCTATAGATCTAAGGCTAATGCTTCACCAATTGCCCTTAAACGGTGCAATTGTTCTATGTTAATGTCTGTATTCCTGACACCTGGACTCCAGCATTCCAGCGATTTTCCTTAAAGGTACAGACAGCATTTATTTAATCCTATCTATTTTTGTAATATAATTAATTCTACTTTCACAACTGTAAGCAAGACACAAGTAGTAATTCTTCCACTCTACTCTGTGCGGATTAGGCTACAACTGGAGTACTGTGTCCATTTGTGGGTGTCACATATGAGGAAAGATGTGGACAAATTGGAGAAAGTCCAGAGAAGAGCAACAAAAATGATTAAAGGTCTAGAAAGCATGACCTATGAGGGAAGATTGAAAAAATTGGGTTTGTTTAGTCTGGAGTAGAGGGGACATGATAATAGTTTTCAAGTACATAAAAGGTTGTTACAGGGATGTGGAAGAAAAAATTGTTCTTAACCTCTGAGGATAGGGCAAGAAGTAATGGCCTTAAATTGCAGCAAGGGCAATTTAGGATGGAGATTAGGAAAAAACTTCCTAACTGTCAGAGTGGTTAAACTCCAGAACAAATAGCATAGGGAGGTTGTGGAATCTCCATCATGGAGGATTTTTAAGAGCAGGCTGGACAAACACCTCAGGGATGGTCTAGATAATACTTAGTCCTGCCTTGAGTGCAGGGGACTGGCTTAGATGACCTCTCGAGGTCCCTTCCAGTTCTATGATTCTATGAAAAAAGGCCAGAGAAGAGCAGAATCAAAGGAGTCACTCTGGGGATTCTCCCTGTCACTGTCCCCAAGGCAGCTCTCTCAGGTTAACTAAGTTGTTGGATGCTCCAGCCTTTATCCAGTCTCTCCTGGGAGTGCCCCCTTCATGGGCTGGGCCTAGTTTTAGCTTTTGGGAAGCGTGACCCTGGGGCCGCTGAGACTGGGCCTTCTTGCCTCAGCACATCTTGTTTCTTTCTGTGGCTCCCCAGTGAGTCCCAATGAGTAGATACTCCTCATACAGACTGTGAACATAAGAAGGGCCCACTGCATCAGACCAATGGTCCATCTAGCTCAGTGGCTAATGTCAGGTGCCTCAGAGGGAAAGAACAGAACAGGTAACCATCAACTGACCATCCTGTCACCCATTCCCAGCTTCTGGAAACAGAGGCTAGAGACACCATCCCTGCCCAGCCTGCCTGTGACACTGGCAGATGAGGTGTTAGCTCTTACACAAGCCTTTGTGTCTTAACTGAACATGGACAAACGCACAGTGGAATCAGTCTGACTCACCTGTGTTAGTATTGTTAAAACAGGTATTAGGATTATAAGAACATTTTTAGACTTCAGTAAATGCTTGTGAGTTGCTGCCTGGGTTAATATCTGATTACTTGCATTGTGAGCCTCTGTGGCTCTGTACATCACCACACAGGAGAGAGACTTTACCTAGGTGAAGTGCTGATTGGCAACCGAATGCATTACACCCTGCCTGGCAGGAAAGGTCCATCAACACCAGAGACACTATTATGGGACGTTAAAGAAGACACAAGACTGTTGTTGTGCTCTTGACTTTCCATTAGCTGAGTTTCCAGGACAGAGCACATGGCAGGAAGGGGATGAAAAACCCCATACAGAAGGAACTGATTATCTGTGTGCTGCTTGGACTCTGGGGGGCAAAGTTTTTACGCATCAGCAAGAGATCCCCAGCTGCCTAGCCGGGTTTAGTCCTAAAGAATATGCAGAGCTTGTTTATTATAGAAGCTTCTATTACCATTTGAAATTTCAGACTGTAACTCATCTGCATCTATAGGATTACCTGTTTTAACTTTGTAAACAACTCTCATTTCCTTTTAAATAAATATTAATACAGGTTATGACAGGATTGGCTACAAGTGTTGTCTTTGTTGGAAGATCTAAGAGTCATTTGACCTAAGGAAGTGACTGGTCCTTTGGGACTGGCAGTAACCTGAACATTGCTGTGATTCATAGAATCATAGAATATGAGGGTTGGAAGGGACCTCAGGAGGTCATCTAGTACAACCCCCTGCTCAAAGCAGGACCAAACCCAACTAAATCATCCCAGCCAGGGCTTAGTCAAGCCTGACCTTAAAAACCTCTAAAGAAGGAGATTCCACCACCTCCCTAGGTAACCCATTCCAGTTCTTCACCACCTTACTAGTGAAAAAGTTTTTCCTAATGTCCAACCTAAACCTCCCCCTCTGCAACTTGAGACCATTACTCCTTGTTCTGTCATCTTCTACCACTGAGAACAGTCTAGATCCATCCTCTTTGGAACCCCCTTTCAGGTAGTTGAAAGCAGCTATCAAATCCCCCCTCATTCTTCTCTTCTGCAGGCTAAACAATCCCAGTTCCCTCAGCCTCTCCTCATAAGTCATGTGCTCCAGCCCCCTAATCATTTTTGTTGCCCTCCGCTGGACTCTCTCCAATTTATCCACATCCTTCTTGTAGTGTGGGGCCCAAAACTGGACACGGTACTCCAAATGAGGCCTCACCAGTGCTGAATAGAGGGGAATGATCACATCCCTCGATCTGCTGGAAATGCCCCTACTTATACAACCCAAAATGCCATTAGCCTTCTTGGCAACAAGGGCACACTGTTGACTCATATTCAGCTTTTTGTCCACCGTAACCCCTAGGTCCTTTTCTGCAGAACTGCTGCCCAGCCATTCGGTCCCTAGTCTGTAGCAGTGCATGGGATTCTTCCGTCCTAAGTGCAGGACTCTGCACTTGTCCTTGTTGAACCTCGTCATATTTCTTTTGGCCCAATCCTCTAATTTGTCTAGGTCCCTCTGTGTCCTATCCCTACCCTCCAGCGTATCAACCACTCCTCCCAGTTTAGTGTCATCTGCAAACTTGCTAAGGGTGCAGTCCACACCATCCTCCAGATCGTTAATGAAGATATTGAACAAAACCGGCCCCAGCACCGACCCTTGGGGCACTCCACTTGATACCGGCTGCCAACAAGACATGGAACCATTGATCATTACCCGTTGAGCCCGACCATGTAGCCAGTTTTCTATCCACCTTACCGTCCATTTATCCAGCCCATACTACTTTAATTTGCTGGCAAGAATACTGTGGGAGACTGTATCAAAAGCTTTGCTAAAGTCCAGAAATAGCACATCCACTGCTTTCCCCTCATCCACAGAGCCGGTTATCTCATCATAGAAGGCAATTAGGTTAGTCAGGCATGACTTGCCCTTGGTGAATCCATGCTGACTGTTCCTGATCACTTTCCCCTCCTTTAAGTGGTTCAGAATTGATTCCTTGAGGACCTGTTCCATGATTTTTCCAGGGACTGAGGTGAGACTGACTGGCCTGTAGTTCCCTGGATCTTCCTTCTTCCCTTTTTTAAAGATGGGCACTACATTAGCTTTTTTCCAGTCATCTGGGACCTCCCCCGATAGCCATGATTTTTCAAAGATAATGGCCAATGGCTCTGCAATCTCATCGGCCAACTCCTTTAGCACCCTCGGATGCAGTGCATCCGGCCCCATGGACTTGTGCTCGTCCAGCTTTTCTAAATAGTCCCGAACTACTTCTTTCTCCACAGAGAAAAAAGGCAGTCAGCTGCGAACCAGCTGAGCAGCAAACAGCAGAGAGGCAAACAGAAGGAGTTTGCCTGGGAGCTGACTGAGCAGAGAGGTACGCTAAGTGCTGCATTAGGGGGACTGCGCTGGTGAGTATCTGAGTGTCTGTTGGGGGGGCAGTTTGGCAGTGTGCTTGATTGTTTGATTGCTTGTTTGAACAGTGTGATTTGGGAGTGCTTTGTTCCAGCTGGGCCTGACTGTTATAAAAAGGCAGTCAGCTGCGAACCAGGGGGTAAGGCAGTGGGGTAAGGTAGGGGTTCTCAACCAGGGGACTGGGGCCACCTGGGGGGCCGTGAGCAGCTTTCAGGGGGCTGCCTAGCAAGGCCGGCATTAGACTCGCTGAGGCCCAGGGCAGAAAGCTGAACTCCCAGAGCATGGGGCTGAAGTCAGGGCCCTGAGCCCCACCACCCGGGGCTGAAGCCAAAGCCTAGGCCAGGGGTCTCAAACTCAAATGAGCACGAGGGCCACATGAGGACTAGTGCATTGAACCGAGGGCCGCATCACTGACACCCCCCTTTGCTGCCTCCGGCCCTGCCCCCACTCCACCCCTTCCCTGCCCCAATCCAACCCCTAACCCGAAGTCCCCACCCCAACGCTGCCCCCAGGGGGTGCAGAAATGGTGCAGGGTGCGGCGGGGGCTCAGGGCAGGGAGTTGAGGTGCAGGTGCTGTGCAGGGTGAGGCAGAGAGTTCAGGGCAGGGCATTGGTGGGTGGGATGCAAGAGGGTGAGGGGTGCGGCAGGTGGCTCAGGGCAGGGAGTGCAGGAGGGGTGTGGGATGCGGCAGGGGGCTCAGGGAAGGGAGCTGGGGTGTGGGATGTGGCAGGGGTCTCAGGGCAGGGGGTTGGGGTGCAGGAGGGGTGTGGGATGCGGCAGGGGGCTCAGGGCAGGGAGCTGGGCTGCAGGAGGGGTGTGGGATGAGGCAGGAGGCTCAGGGAAGGGAGCTGGGGTGCAGGAGGGGTGTGGGATGTGGCAGGGGGCTCAGGGCAGGGAGCTGGGGTGCAGGAGGGGTGTGGGATGCGGCAGGGGGCTCAGGGCAGGGAGCTGGGGTGCAGGAGGGGTGTGGGATGCGGCAGGGGTCTCAGGGCAGGGAGCTGGGATGCAGGAGGGGTGTGGGATGCGGCAGGGGGCTCTGGGCAGAGGGTTGGGGTGCAGGAGGGGTGTGGGATGCGGCAGGGAGCTCAGGGAAGGGAGCTGGGGTGCAGGAGGGGTGTGGGATGCGGCAGGGGGCTTAGGGCACGGGGATGGGGTGCAGGAGGGGTGTGGGATGCGGCAGGGAGCTCAGGGAAGGGGGTTGGGGTGCAGGAGGGGTGTGGGATGCGGCAGGGAGCTCAGGGAAGGGAGCTGGGGTGCAGGAGGGGTGTGGGATGCGGCAGGGGGCTGAGGGCACGGGGATGGGGTGCAGGAGGGGTGTGGGATGCGGCAGGGAGCTCAGGGAAGGGAGCTGGGGTGCAGGAGGGGTGTGGGATGTGGCAGGGGGCTCAGGGCAGGGGGTTGGGGTGCAGGAGGGGTGTGGGATGCGGCAGGGGGCTCAGGGCAGGGAGCTGGGGTGCAGGAGGGGTGTGGGATGAGGCAGGGGGCTCGGGGCAGGGAGCTGGGGTGCAGGAGGGATGTGAGATGTGGCAGGGGGCTCAGGGCAGGGGGATGGGGTGCAGGAGGGGTGTGGGATGTGGCAGGGGGCTCAGGGCAGGGACCTGGGGTGCAGGAGGGGTGTGGGATGCGGCAGGGGGCTCAGGGCAGGGGGTTGGGGTTCAGGAGGGGTGTGGGATGAGGCAGGGGGCTAAGGGAAGGGAGCTGGGGTGCAGGAGGGGTGTGGAATGAGGCAGGGGGCTCAGGGCAGGGGGTTGGGGTGTGGAATATGGCAGGGAGCTCAGGGCAGGGGGTTGGGGTGCAGGCTCCAGCCCGGCGCCGGTTACCTAGAGCCGCTCCGGGGTGGCAGCAGTGGGCACCGGGGCCAAGGAAGGGTCCCTGCCTGCCTGCCCTGGCCCCCGGCCCCGCGCTGCTCCATGTCCCTGCAGCCTCAGGGGCGGGGGGGTGTCAGGGCTCCGGGCGTGCGCTCTCTTGCCGCTCCTCTAGGTACCTCCCGCGATGCTCCCATTGGCCGCGGTTCCCTGTTCCCGGAAAATGGGAGCTGTGGGGGGCGGTGCCTGGAAGGAGGCAATGCAGGAGCCCTCTGCCTCTTTCCCCCTCCCCCGGACGGGAGGGGCGAGCTGCCAGCTGCTTCAGACAGCGGCACGGGGCTCGCAGCGCTACGGGGGAATCCCGCGGGTAGGCAGAGGGGAGCTTGGCGGCCACACCCAAGAGCCCCGCAGGCCGCATGCAGCCCGGGTGTTTGAGACCCCTGGCCTGAGCGATGCAGCTTTGTGGGGGCCCCTGTGGCATCCCCCCTAACGCCAGCTCTGGCTTTTATAGGCAAAAAACTAGTTACTGTGGCCCACGTGGGCCGTGGAGTTTTTATAGCATGTTGGGGGGTGGGGGGACCTCAGAAAGAAAAAGGTTGAGAACGCCCAGTGCCAGGGACCATCTGTCACAAAGGTGAGCTCACCTGCGTGGTGAGATATATGGGATCACCCAAGGGGACTATCTGTGATTCCATGTTAATGCTGTTACAGAGCCTGAAATGTTTACACTGGATTCTTGGTTGGTGAAATCTCCATACAGACCTCACACCCAATTTGGGGTTTGTTCCCTGCTTCTCACCAGTCTGTCTGAGGCTGGTGCTCGTGCTCTCCAGTCACTGGGGACAGCGCTACAGAGACGGGCACAACGCCGCCAGCAGCAATTGGCAGCAATGCAGAGCAGGCTTCACAGGGACACAGTGTGGGCCAAATGGTTTGTGCTCTCCACCAAACCCCTGTTCTCCTCCAGGGCATGTCAGCATCCCAGCAACCTTCTAGGAGGGTCCAAGCTGCCACCCATCTCCAGCACAGCAGCGCCCGCGCCCCACGATCCTCCTTGTCTCCTCAGACAGAGGTGAGTGACGGAGGGTGCACAAGGGGTCCGGATCGGGGAGGGATAACAAAACACACCCTCTGGGGTCACCCCTCAGGAAGTGACGGTGACAGGCCTTGTGGTGGCAGTAAAGGGGGAGGGGAGGGCATGGGAGCAGCACCCTCAAAGGCAATGCTGGAGACCCGTAAACTCTGAAGGGGACTGAGAGTCTCCCAGGGCCCCATATCCTGTTGGGATCTGTCCAAAGTCCCCCCCAACTTCTTTTCTTTCATTCCTTTATTTACCCTTGTTTGCTGACAGTCGACTCTTGTGCTGTTTCACCTGGTGCCCCGAGAGAGGAAGAAAGGGCCCCGCGGCCTCAGGCAGGGTTGACAGCTTAGAACAGGGGTCCCCAACGTGGTGCCTGCGGATGCCACAGCGACCACCAGGGCATCTAAGTGCGCCTGCGTACTGGCCGGTGAACAGAAATTCAGCTGCATTTTGCTGGCAACGCCTCTGGGTGTGTCCCCTGGGTCAGGAGAAGTCAGTGTCCAGCCCTGTGGGGCTGTGCTCCTGGCTCATACCTCCAGCACTCACTGCTGCCCCTCCCTTACCAGCTGCACTGTTCAGCCAGCCCCAGGCCTCTGTGAGGTCACTTCCCCCCGCCCCCACCACCTCAAATCTTTAAACTGGGACATGGTGCACCAGTGCCAATCAGAGTGCACTAGTGTAAATTCTGTCTACACTAAGGGTTTGCACTAGTGCCTAAAACACCAGGGTGGCAGAGACCTTCAGAAACAGCAGTACGGTGGCACTAGAACCTATTTCTAGCTCGGTCACAGACAGCCTGGGTGACCTTGGACACGTCAATGTTTCTCCTCCCAACTTCAGTCTCTTTACCCAGCTGCCCACTCACTGGGGGCTCCTCTCTCTCCAGAGCTGCTCACCATTACAGTCTGTGTGGGTGTCCCCAGAGCTAAGGCAGGTCAGCTCGGGAATAGTCTTACAAGGGGGGCTGAGGAGTCTCTGTCCCTGGAAGTTTTTAAGAACAAGTAGGACAAAGCTCTGTCAGAGATAATCTACATATACTTGGTCCTGCCTCAGCAGAGAGCTGGACTTGATGACATCTTGAGGTCCTATCTAGCCCTACATTTCTAGGATGCCATGAAATATATACGTATAAAACACAACATCCAGAGTAAAACCCACCACAACATAATGTCAGGAAACTCAGAAAAAAAAAAGGAAAAAAGAAACAACAAAAGCCACAGCATAAAATGACAATACAGAGGAAAAGAAAACACGATGCAAACTAACACACCCTAGGACAATATTACACAAAAAAAAAAGAGCTCATCTCAAACCAGCACAACACAGGCACCAAACATGCTGAGGCAAAACAACGCACCATAAAACTGCTACACAACATGGTGCGATCACAGTTCCAAATGGCACCATGGAAAATAGCTCAGCGTAGAACAGGGCACAGCACAAAAGAGAATTATTTCATTGTAGGCCTGGAAGGGATCTTGAGAGGTCGTCTCCTCAAGCCTCCTGTGACGAGTCAGGACCAAGTATCCCTAGACATTCCCAGACTGGTGTATCTCTAACCTGGTCTTAAAGACCTCCAATGAAGGAAATTCCACAGCCTCCCTTGGAAGCCAATGCAAGGCAAACACTGACCAAAACAACGCTGCACACACACACGCTGGGCCTGGGGTTAAGGGGAGAGGCAAGAATTCAAACAATCTGGGTTCAGTTCCCAGTTTTGCCCCAAATTCTCCATGCAAACTTGAGCAAATTACTTCAGCTCTTTGAGCTTCAGTTTCCCCATCTGTAAAATGGAGAGTCGCCTCCCACCATTGGCCTATTTAGCCTTTGAGCTTTTTGTGGCAAGGCCTCTCTGTCCCTGTGGGCATGTCCACACTGCAGTCAGACACCGGCGGCTGGCCCGTGCCCGCTGACTTGGACACCACAATTAAACAGCCCCACAGCCTGAGCCGTGTGAGCCCATGTTCCGGCTGGGGCTGCAGCCCAAGGTCTGGCACCCTCCCACCTCGCAGGGTCCTACAGCCTGGCCCCAGCCCGAGCCCAGACACCTACACTGCAATTAAACAGCCCCTTTGCCTGAGCCTGTGAGCCTGAGTCACCTGGCATGGGCCAGCTGGGGGTTGTCAGTGGCAGGGTAGAGATACCCTTGGTGTCTGTTCAGCACCTGTCACAATGGGGACCCTGATCTTGGTCAGTGTCTATGCAAAACCCTGCAGAACAGGGGCCTGACCTCAGTGGGGGACTCTGCAACTCCCAGCATTGCAGGATCTCTGATTTTGTTCGGGTTCCCTGCAGCATCTGGCAAATTGTGGGGGCAGGATCTCTGTCAGGGTCTGTGCAGTGCCCAGTACAGTGGTGGGGCGTGATCTGGGTCGGGATCAGTGCAGTGCCAGACCCAACAGGGACACAGATCTCAGTCGAGGTCTCTGAAGTGCCCAGCACAATGGACGCAGCAGTTTGGGTCACAGTCATGCGCTGCCTGGCACAAGGGGGGCCATGATCTCGGTCCAGGTCTCAGTTTTACCTGGCACAATGTGGGGTCTGATCTCACCTGGGGTCTCTTCAGTGCCTGGCAGAACAGGGCCCAGATCTCAGTTGGGGTCTCTGCAGCAGCTGTCAGAACAGGCCCACGCTCAGTACGATGAGCCCTGATCCCAATCACACACCAGGAGAGAAAAGTGGGAAGATTTTTGAGCATTCGATGTCAGTATTTCAGAACTGAGGAGAAAATGGGGCACAAACTAAATATTTGCCAATATAAGGGACAAGCATCATGTGGGGAGATTTTATGTCACCATTCAACCACTCAAGAGGAAAGAGGGGAAATTTGAGGGAATTATACAGCGATATTAAATCAACAACAGAATGGGATGGATTCTTCTTGTCTCACATTCACATGGCCGGCAGGGATCCCTGGGTGATGTGGCTTTCACAAGGAAGAGGAGTGGGGCTGGAGTGAGGTCACTGGCTATGGGGAGGGGCTGGCAGTGGGGTCTGGGAATGTGACTAGTACAGGGGTCAGCAACCTTTCAGAAGTGCTGTGCCGAGTCTTCATTTATTCACTCTAATTTAAGGTTTTGCGTGCCAGTAACACATTTTAATGTTTTTAGACAGTCTCTTTCTATAAGTCTATAATATGGAACTAAATTACTGTTGCATGTAAAGTATATAAGGTTTTTTAAATGTTTAAGAAACTTCATTTAAAATTAAATTAAAATACAGAGCCTCCCTCGGACCGGTGGCCAGGACCAGGCACTGTGAGTGCCACTGAAAATCAGCTCGTGTGCCATAGGTTGGCTACCCCTGGACTAGCAGTTGGGGTGAGGGGGGGCTGCTGGGCTGGGCAGGGTGGGGGAGGGGAAGTAGCTGGGAGGGGAAACCTGGGGCTGGGCCGTCTCCACGGGGGACACTTGCTCCTCCCTCCCCTTCCTGGCCCTTCCCAGGCCCCGTTGCCAGCAGAGAGTGGCCCCCCCAGCCCAGCCCAGAGGTGTCCCTGTCTCAGGGCCCCCCCAGCCTCTGCCCATTCACCCTCTGCCCAGCTCAGGGATCACTCGGGGGAACCATTTCCCACCCGCACAAGGACAAATCCCTGCAGGTGGAAATGGGGGAAACCCCCCAAACCTGAGACCTGAACTGGCCACTGGCGAAGGGGAGAGAAAATGGGGCACAATCGGGGGGGGGGGGGACAGGGAACTTCTCAGGGGTTGGGGGAGGGGGGGTCACCCTGGGCGCTGCTCGTGGCTCTCTAGGGAGAAAGGGGGCAGGGCGGGGGAGGAGGGGGGTCCCCACGGGAGGGGGCAGCGGTAAATCCGAGGGGATCTCAGCCCCCCCCTTTCCCTCCCCGCTCCTCGGGGGTCACCTGCCCCCCGGCCATGTCCGGGCTGCACCGACATTTCCCGCCCGCCCCCAGCCCGGTCTCGCCCGCCCCCAGCCCGGTCTCGCCCCGCCGGGGTTAATGAAGGGCTCACCGCGATCTGCGCATGCCCAGAGCCCCAACGGCACCAACCCTTCTCCGGCCCGGGAAAGGCTCCAACGGCCCCGCGCGAGCCAGGCAGAGCCGCAGCACCCAACGCTCCTTTGCAGCCCGTCTCCGTCTCCTCTGACGACGTCACTTCCGCTTCCGGGAGAGTCAGGAACTACATCTCCCAGCCTGCCCCGGGGCCGCTTCCGCCCTCTCCGCAGCCCAGGTAAGGGAGGGTTCTAGCAGCTGTTACTGCGCATGCTCCGTGCGAACCTCGCTGGGGGCGGGAGAACAAAGCTGCTGCCGCCGCCTCCGCGTGAGCCGGGCCCGGGCTGAGCCGCTGCTGCTCCCCGGGGGGGGAGGTCCTGTGCGGGGGGTTTGTGCGGGGCTTCTCCAGCTGGGCCCCGCCCCCCGGGCTCTGCTGAGGCTCCCGGTGACGGAGCCCGGGGGGCGGGGCAGGTCCCGGCTCTGCGCGGTGCCCCCCCCCATCGCTGCCCCCCCGGGGGCCCGGAGCTGCTGCAGCGCTGAGGCCGGGAGGATCCTTCCCGCAGCGAGTCTGAGCCGCCCCCCCCCCCGGCTCTGCTGTGCCCGGTAACGGGGGGGGGGGGTGAAGCGGGTCCCCCCGCCCGGTGCCCCCTTCCCCGCACGGGCGGAGCGGGGCAGCCGCGGGGGGAGCCCCCGGGAACGGGGCGGTGACCCCGGCTCCCAGCCCGGGGCAGGGCGCTAGGGAAGGGGGGGAGGGGACGGGAGAGGGGGGGAGGGGAAATTAGAGGGGGGGGCAGGTTCCCAGATCTCTGAACCCGACACCCCCCCCCCCCGCACACTCACTGCAGCCTCCCTGCCCAGGGTCACTTCCCTGTGACCGAGGTGAGGGGCAGAGAGAGGAAGAACCAGCCCCGGACTCTCCCTGTTCCCCCTGCGGCAGGAGTGCGCTGCCCTGGGGGCAGGGGCAGGGGGACCCCCCCAAGGGGGCTCCTTTGGGTCTGGCCTGGTCCAGGGTTTGGTTCACACCCTGTTGCTGGGAGGGCTTCAAAATGTCTTGGTTGGTTACTGCTGCTGGGGGGAGCACAAGGGGGACAGGAGGGGCCGGGGGCCAGGTCTGTGCTGCACTGTGGGGACTGAGCATGTTCCCAGCCTGGCAGAATCTACAATCTCTGTCTGCAGGGAAAGGGCCTGGGGGAATCGTGATGTGAAATGAACTGAAGCCTGTTCTGAAACCTCCACAACTGCCCTTCTCGCCCTGCCAGGCTGCACAATGACGCCCACCTCTCGCTCCAGCTCGTCCCAGCCTCCCATGGGACAGGAGAAATGGCTGTAGCGGAGCCAGCTCAGGTAGGGGTTATTGGGGGGTTGCTGGTGGGTTCCTGCTGGAGGGGGAGGGGCAGGAAATACTGAAGAGGTGGCAACTTCTGGGGAGTTAGGTCTGGGTGAGGATAGGGAGTGGGGACAGAGTGTGACAAACCTGCTGGTCCTAGGACCAATCCTATTGAATTTATTCATAAATGATCTGGAGAAAGGGGTAAACAGTGAGGTGGCAAAGTTTGCAGATGATACTAAACTACTCAAGATAGTTAAGACCAAAGCAGATTGTGAAGAACTTCAAAGAGATCTCACAAAACTAAGTGATTAGGCAACAAAATGGCAAATGAAATTTCATGTGGATAAATGTAAAGTAATGCACACTGGAAAAAATAACCCC
The DNA here is from genome assembly GCF_020497125.1 of Mauremys mutica. Taxonomy (NCBI): domain Eukaryota; kingdom Metazoa; phylum Chordata; order Testudines; family Geoemydidae; genus Mauremys; species Mauremys mutica. Next base: position 1,162,871 of record NW_025423255.1, read on the forward strand.
AACTATACATACAACATGATGGGGGCTAATTTAGCTACAACGAGTCAGGAAAAACATCTCGGAGTCATCGTGGATAGTTCTCTGAAGATGTCCACGCAGTGTGCAGAGGCGGTCAAAAAAGCAAACAGGATGTTAGGAATCATTAAAAAGGGGATAGAAAATAAGACTGAGAATATATTATTGCCCTTATATAAATCCATGGTACGCCCACATCTCGAATACTGTATACAGATGTGGTCTCCTCACCTCAAAAAAGATATTCTAGCACTAGAAAAGGTTCAGAAAAGGGCAACTAAAATTATTAGGGGTTTGGAGAGGGTTCCATATGAGGAAAGATTAAAGAGGCTAGGACTCTTCAGCTTGGTAAAGAGAAGACTAAGGGGGGATATGATAGAGGTATATAAAATTATGAGTGATGTTGAGAAAGTGGATAAGGAAAAGTTATTTACTTATTCCCATAATACAAGAACTAGGGGTCACCAAATGAAATTAATAGGCAGCAGGTTTAAAACAAATAAAAGGAAGTTCTTCTTCATGCAGCACACAGTCAACTTGTGGAACTCCTTACCTGAGGAGATTGTGAAGGCTAGGACTATAACAATGTTTAAAAGGGGACTGGATAAATTCATGGTGGCTAAGTCCATAAATGGCTATTAGCTAGGATGGGTAAGAATGGTGTCCCTAGCCTCTGTTCGTCAGAGGATGGAGATGGATGGCAGGAGAGAGATCACTTGATCATTGCCTGTTAGGTTCACTCCCTCTGGGGCACCTGGTATTGGCCACTGTTGGTAGACAGATACTGGTCTAGATGGACCTTTGGTCTGACCCGGTACGACCGTTCTTATGTTAACATGGGCCTAGATCCTCAGAACAAACACTTGGGTGTTGGGGGAGAAAATTCCCTAATTTGTGAAACAGGAAACAGACAAAGCAACTCCCTGGGCGGGGCTGGGAAAACTGACCAGATTTCCAGGGCTGACCCCTCAGCCTGCTAGCCAGAGGCTGGTGTGACATGGAAAGGGGGCACCCAGCAGGGAGGTGTAGGGAAGATGTCCTGGCCCCTCACATCCAGCTGCTGGCAGTGGGGAGGGTGTTGGGTTCCCTCCCATGGGGTTGTGCCTGGACCCTACTGGGGGCTCCATCTCCTGTATCAGCCTCTGGCTAGTAGGTCTGTGGTGGTTCTGCTGGGAGAGACAAAGGGCTCTCACTTCGTCCCCTCACCCAGATGTCTCCTGGCTGCTCTCAGCAGTATGGGGATAGGACTCTGCTGACTCTCTCAGAGCTTCCATTTGATTGGCTCCTTTCCTCCATGAATAGTGGGAATGTGAGTGGAGTAGCAGGTCCTGAGTGTTGGACTCTTGCTCTTTCAGGGGCCGGTGACCTTCGAGGAGGTGGCTGTGCATTTCACCAGGGAAGAGGGGGCTCTGCTGGACCCCGCTCAGAGAGCCCTCTGCAGAGCCGTCATGCAGGAGAACTGTGAGAATGTGACCTCGCTGGGTAAGGATTCCTGTTCCCTCGGTTTTTAGAAGGAGAAATGCAGAGTTAAGGTTCATGCCACTCCCCCAATGCCACCTCTGCTCTGCCCTGTTTCAGCATCACCCTGACATGCCAGAGACACCCACACTAGCCCTCTCCCCTCCCCTGTTACAGAGCGCTCTGGGAACAGAGCAGTACAGCAGAATGTCTAACATGTTCTTCTCTTTGCTAAGATAATATTCAGGTTCAACTCCATCATAGCAAACAGCAGCTTCCTCCCCCTGGCCTGCTCTCCAGTACTGAACCTCCTGCACACAGGCCAGCTGAGACTTGCACAGTGTTACTACCCCCTTGCCCTCAACCTGAGTTTTCCTTTTGAGTCACTGCCTTCACTTACCCCTCACTAAGCCCCACAGGTCACTCGAACATACGCCACCGGGGTGCTGACAACCCCCATGGCAAGAACACGCCCTTGGGCACCTTTGCTGACCGACCTGCAACACTCAGCATGGAAATGAGGCAGAATTGCCCCCCAAGTTTCACATGCCCCTCTCTGCATAGCACAGGCACAGCTCTGCCCAGCTGCTCCAACCCATCCCTCCATCAGCCAGTCACAGCTACAGCTGGCCCAGTGCACACAGCTGGAGGCATGCGGATAGGTGCTGGGATTCCCACCTGTGAGCACAGCACAGACAATGTCTTACACTTAGTCTTTCCTCGGGTCGATTATAGGTTCATAGATTTTAAGGCCAGATGTGACTATTAGATCGTCTACTCTGACGTCCTTTATACCACAGACCATAGAATTCATCCCGTTACTGCTGCATTGAGCTGAATACCTGAGTCTCTGTGGCAGTTGGTTAACCTTTGCACGGCCCACACAGAACTATTCTCACTGGTTCTGGCCAGCTACAGGGTTAAGGGTTGGGGGAAAGTTTACATTAACTTTTCATTTCCTGGTCTGCAGAGGTTTAGGTTTACTCACCATCCATATGGTGCAAGGCAGGAGACAGCACTGGGCATCCTTAACGCTGCATTAATGTAGCTTATGAGCATTTAGTTTCCTGTTTTAAAGAATGGATGCTTTTGCCGCTATAGCTGTGTCTGTAATTGAGCTTTGGCCAGCAGAGCCATGTTGGATGGGGTGCGTGTGTGCGCATGCGTGTGGGCACTTTTTCACAGCCTTAAACAATAGAGCTGGACTGGCAAAGCTTTTAAGAGCTACCTAAGACCTACCTAACTAGTTCCTCGACAGACACCTGACACGCCACCTCTGGGTGAACGAATATGCGTGTACCTGGTCTGTGGGATCCCAGTAAAACATTAGGCACCCTGTGCCCTCTGCCAGGTGGCATCAAGAGGTCCATGATGAGTCACATCCTTTTCCTCCTCCAGTCACTGCATTAGAGTGTCTTTAAAATGAGCCGGCTGACCCCCGTTCCAGCCTTCTGTTTGGGTTCCACGGGGCTCTGTCCTTGGTCCTCTTCTTTACTTCCTCTGCACCTTATTTCTGGGGAATCGCATCCGCGCACACACATTCAGCTACCATCTCTGTGCTCCTAACTCCTAGTTCTGCCTCTCTGCTCCTGGCCTGTCTCCTTCTGTCACAACTGAAATCTCAGCCCCTCTCTCTCTCTCATCTCCTCACTGATGTCCAGCCATCAGCTAAAGATCAACAGCTGAAGCAAAGCTATTAATATTTCCCCCAAGCCCTCCCCCCACCTTCTTTCTCTACCGCCGCAGACAGCACCATTGTGCTGCCTGTCACTCAGGCCCATAACTGTGCAATACCTTTGTCACGGAGCTCCCTCTGGGGCCTCCTATCCAGGCTGTGCCTACGCCTGGCATTTTCTTTTTGCGTAACATCCTTAACAATTGGCCTTTCTTATCCATCCACGCAGCTAGAGCTCTTAGTCATCCTCTCCTGTCTCAGTTACTCCAACATCCTTTTCTCTGACCTCACCTTGCGCATCTCCATTCAGAAGGAAAAAGCGCCCTCCTGGTCCTCGAACATGACTTATGAGGGAAGGTTGAAAGAACTGAGCATGTTTAGTTTTGAGAAAAGAGTGAGTGGGGAACTGAGAACAGTCTTCAAATATGTCAAGGGTTGTTATAAGAGAGCAGTGATTAATTGTTCGTCACGTCCACTGAAGGTAGGAGGAGAAGTAATTGGTTTGATCTGCTGCAAGGGAGGTTGAGGGTGGGTAATACAAAAACCTTTCCAGCGATAAGGATAGGGAAGTGCTGGAATGGATTACAAAGAGAGGTTGTGGAATTCTTGTCCCAGGAGGGTTTTAAGAACAGGTCAGACAAACTTCTGGCATATTTACACCTGCTCCTGCCGCAGGGCGATGGGAATGGAGTAGATGACTTCTTGAGGTCCCTTCCAGCCTATATTAGAAGATTTTAGGATTCATTGCCCTTTGCTTTGATCACGTCTCCTGGTGGAGAATTCGGACCTTTTTTGTGGATCAGCTGCGGGTACAAATTTTGTTCCTAGAGCCCTGAAAATCTGCAGATATCCATGGACCATTTTTGCGGATCGCAGATCGGATGCGGATATAAATTTTGTATCCATGCAGGGCTCTACCTGTCGTACTTCTGTCTATACCTACAACTTAAATCTATTTCGTACACAGTGACTACATCTGAAATAACATATGAGATCACCATAACAATGATCAATGAATGATAAAATGAACTAATTGGCTCCATGAACCACGGAGACTCTTCCTTTTCCATCCCCACCTGCAAGAGCCGCCGTCTCTCTTCTCTGCATGTTCTTTGGATCTTCGAATTTGTCCCTCCTGAAGTCACATGGCCTGATTCTTATTTTTCACATTCTCCTTTGGCAGAAGAATTGGTCTCTGGCTCTTGAACTACACCATCTAATTTGCCAGCTTTCTCCACACAGTGTTTTTTATGCTCCCTCCCTTTATACCTGACTCGCTAGGTTCCCTAATGCTGCAGGATGTGCTTTCCTGACATCTAATGCTGCTGAGATCCTGCCTTCAGTGATATCCCTGCCCTTCCTGGTCCTTACTCCACTGAACCCCCCCAGCCCATGCTTCCTGTTCCCAGCTTCCCCTGGACTCTCTCTTTGGCTCTGGACCTCTCTGTCAGCAAGAAGCAGTGCCAGGGACACTTGCCCTCTGTCTGGAGTCGTCACTTTCTGGGAAATGCAGTTCCAGTCTCTGTTTTTTAGGAGCCTCTTTGATAATGAATGTCTGGCTGTGTGTGTTCCCAGCAAAGATGGGGATAGTTAAATCCCTCCTAAGCAGAGTGTTCTGCACCTTTGAGCACCTGGGGAGCTGGCCCTGCGATTTTATTGTTTAAAATGGACTGGGGTTAAACTAATAGAATGTTTTTTATGATGATAAATGGCCTATGAATTCCCCTGATCTCCTTTGTTTTCTTTCCCTTGAGCAGGGTTTCCAGTTTCCCAACCCCCTGTGATCTTCCAGCTGGAAGGAGGGGAAGAGCCGTGGGTCCTGGATCTCCCTGGTTCAGTGGAAAGCGAGATCCTGGGAAGTCCCTGCACAGGTAAGGAAACATTAAACCAACCCAGAAACTGTAAGTGCCTGAGAGAACCCGCTGGGATTCCCCACACAGACTCTGTGAGCTCAGGACAGTCCCCAGCAGATCTCACTCCTGGCTTCCTACAGATGATGATTGACATCTTGGCTGGAGCTCCCTCCCTTCCTACTGAGTGTTTGGATGGGATGTGGGCAGGGCCGGGCGTGGGGAAATGGCACCCGGGGCAAACTTGCATTTTGGTGCCCCTGGCTCCCATGGGCTCCCTAGGCAACCCACGTTCCCTTCCCCCCAACCTCTGCACTGTGTCCCTTTGCCCCAAATGCCTGCTCCCCCTCCTGCACCCCTAATCCCTACAACCCCTTTAATCCTAACCTCTGCCCCCCTCATTCACCCCAACCTGCCCCCTCCTGAGCCCCTAACCCCTGCACTGTGCCCCCTTCACCCCAGCCCTTGCACTCCACTCCTGTGCCGCAATCATTAATGATCTGGAGGATGGTGTGGACTGCACTCTCAGCAAGTTTGCAGATGACACTAAGCTGGGAAGAGTGGTAGATACGCTGGAGGGTAGGGATAGGATACAGAGGGACCTAGACAAATTAGAGGATTGTGCCAAAAGAAACCTGATGAGGTTCAACAAGGACAAGTGCAGAGTCCAGCACTTAGGGCAGAAGAATCCCATTCACTGTTACAGACTAGGGACCGAGTGGCTAGGAAGCAGTTCTGCAGAAAAAGACCTAGGGGTTACAGTGGATGAGAAGCTGGCTATGAGTCAACAGTGTGCCCTTGTTGCCAAGAAGGCTAATGGCATTTTGGGCTGTATAAATAGGGGCATTGCCAGCAGATCGAGGGACATGATCGTTCCCCTCTATTCAACATTGGTGAGGCCTCATCTGGAGTACTGTGTCCAGTTTTGGGCCCCACACTACAAGAAGGATGTGGAAAAATTGGAAAGAGTCCAGCAGAGGGCAACGAAAAATGATTAGTGGGCTGGAGCACATGACTTATGAGGAGAGGCTGAGGGAACTGGGATTGTTTAGTCTGCAGAAGAGAAGACTGAGGGTGGGATTTGATCGCTGCTTTCAACTGCTGAAGGAGGGTTCCAAAGAGGATGGATCTAGACTGTTCTCAGTGGTAGCAGATGACAGAACAAGGAGTAATGACCTCAAGTTGCAGTGGGGGAGGACTAGGTTGGATACTAGGAAAAACTATTTCACTAGGAGGATGGTGAAGCACTGGAATGGGTCACCTAGGGAGGTGGAGTCTCCTTCCTTAGAGGTTTTTAAGGTCAGGCTTGACAAAGCCCTGGCTGGGATGATTTAGTTGGGAATTGGTCCTGCTTTGAGCAGGAGGGTGGACTAGATACATCCTGAGGTCCCTTCCAACCCTGATATTTTATGGTTCTATGCAGCCCTTCCCTGCTGCCCCCTGCACCACTCTCCTGTGCCCTCAACCCCTGCACTGTGCCCCCTTTGCCTCTAACCCCGGCACCCCCCTCCTGCACCCAAGTGGGGAACCTGACCTGGATGCACAAAGCAGCTGGCATTGCTGCTCGCTCCCCCACTGGACTGCTGCTCCCCCGCCCCACACAGCCCTGGGGGGCTGGCAGAGGGGAGCAAGGAGCGACGTCAGGGCTTCCTGCACCCAGGTCGCTTTCCCTGCAGGCTGTGTAAGGGGAGGGCAGGAGAGCAGCTGCTCCTGATGTCTCAGCACAGCCCAGGTGGGGAAGTGACCTGGATGCAGGGAGCCCTGGTGTGTGTGTTGAGGGGAGGATATTAAAGAGTGTGTGTATGTTGAAGGGAGTGTGTAAAGGAGTGTGTGTGTGTGTGTGTGTGTGTGAAGGTAGTCTGTGCCTGGGTGAGTGAGCGTGCTGTCTCTTTAAGAAAGTTCCCAGGGTCAGGAGCCTGAACTAGGCTTGGTCAGACACAAGCAGCTACCAGCAGCTCCGGCCCCAGAGAGGCAGCAGCACACGCAGATTCCCCCTGTCCCGTCACCCCAGCTCAGTGGAAATCAGTACCTGGGTTGTGGGGGAGGGGATCACCCCGCCATCAATCAGCACCTCCCCCCTGCAGAGCAGTCAGGAGGATGCTCCCAGTCGGGGGTGGACGGGGCGACTCCGGGGGTGAACGGAGGGTGGGGGGACAGGAACAGCAGCAGCTGCACACGTGGAGCAGGGCAGAGAGGGGCCCCTCTGCTCCGGAGCAGTCACCTGACTCTGACGCTGGTCGTCCAATTTCCCCCTGCAGCTCAGGTCTATCCCACTCCCCCACGCAGCTGCTTATCTGCTCCCTGTGCCGCTTTCATCAGCCCAGCGATCCTCTCGGCAGCAGGTCAGGTGGGAATCCAAACCCTGCGCCCGGCACCCCCTTGGGTGGGGCACCCGTACGCCCCCCACTAAAGGCCGGTCCTGGGTGGGGAGCAGAATTGATCCCCTCCACTTTCCCCTGTGGGGAAGAGTTAGGGGGAGTTCAGTCCCTGATTTTTATTTTCTGTCTCTCCAGCACTTACTTGGGTTTGTTCTCTGCCTTTCCATCCCCAATTCTGAGATTTCTCCTCTCTTCTAGCAGGTGATGGGGTGGTGAGGGAGAGCGAGGAGCAGAATCCTCACCAGGAAGATGCTGAGCTCGCCGAAGCGCATGGGGAATTACTGCGAAGAGCCAAAGGGAATGTGTCCAGCCCCCATGAGCAGGGAAAAGCTGGTGAAAATTACCACAGACCAGAGAGAGAGCAGGGAAACCACTCAGAGGAGAGAGTGGATGAACCCATTAATTGTCAGGGAACTCACAGGGACCTCAAGGAAACTACGTCCCAGGAGAAAATCCTCACGGAAAAGCGAGAGAATACATGTAGTGAGTGTGGGAAAAACTTCCATTACCGCTCAGCCCTTATTCGACATGAGATAATCCACACGAAAGAGAGACCCTACGAATGCTGTGAGTGTGGGAAAAGCTTCAATCATACCTCAGCCCTTAGTAGGCATCAGCGAATACACAGAGGAGAAAGACCCTATGAATGCTGTGAGTGCGGGAAAAGCTTCACTCAGAGATCAGCCCTCATCTCTCATCAGAGAATCCACACAGAAGAGCGACCCTACGAATGCTGCAAGTGCGGGAAAAGCTTCACTCAGAGCTCACACCTTACTACGCATCAGAGGATCCACACAGGAGAGAGACCCTATGAATGCCGTGAGTGCGGGAAAAGTTTCAGTCAATTCTCCTCCCTTATCTCTCACCAGAGAGTCCACACTGGAGAGAGACCCTATGAATGTTGCGAGTGTGGAAAAAGCTTCTCTCAGAGCTCATACCTTACTATGCATCAGAGGATCCACACAGGAGAGAGACCCTATGAATGCAGTGAGTGCGGGAAAAGTTTCACTCACCTCTTCTCTCTTATCTCTCACCAGAGAGTCCAAACAGGAGAGAAACCCTATGAATGCAGTGAGTGCGGGAAAAGCTTCTCTCGGAGCTCAACCCATGTTACACATTACAGAGTCCACACCGGAGAGAGACCCTATGAATGCTGTGAGTGTGGGAAAAGCTTCACTCATAGTTCAGGCCTTTCTAAACATCAGAGAATCCGTAAAGGAGATGAACTTCATAAAAGCCTTCTCTAGAGCTGTCAGGAGATTTTTTCTTTAATTCTTTTGACAGTTCCCAGGTAGTGAGTGTTAAGGCTGTTTGCATCTTTTGCACACTGTAGTTCCTCAGCTCCCACACATGAGTTGCCCACTTTTGAAGCTCGCCCATCTTTGGGGTGGATCCTGTGGTCCTTTGTATCAACTCCATTGTCCTTCGAGTCATTGGAGTGTGTGTCCTTTCTACCAGGAATGTCATCACCCCAGGTGGGGGAGATGGTGGGTGTCTTCAACCAGCTACGTTGAGATAAAATCTACCTGGGTCTCATCACTGTGGTTGTCATGGAGTTAGCTAGCTTGAGTTCACTTTCCTGATGTAAAAAGAGAACTATTCTTGCACTAAAGACATGGGCCATGGATAGTCGGTGGAGTTATCTAGCACATTTCCTCCTGTCTGAGCTAACCATCATCACATTTCCTTTTCTAAACAAACCTGGAGATTCACATTTATACTCCTCCTCCCAGTGCAAAGTTATTGTTAGAGACGTCAAGTTCCTCTTTGAGGAGAGATTGTCTCCTTCCCAGTTGTTCTCACATTACCCTGGATTGTGCAGAACAGCAGTTATTTTGTTGACTTTTTTTCTCATTTAAAATGTATTTAAATATGATGAAGAGCTGGAGCAGTGTCAGGGAAATAAGGGTCATTTTAGGCTCTGTGACACTGGAAGGAGATGGGGCGACTCAGACATTCCATCCTTCCCCATCACCCCAGAACTGTTACCTTGTGCCTGAGCGTGAGGGGCCGGGACATCTTCCCTACACTCCCTACCGGGTGCCCCCTTTCCATGTCACACCAGCCCCTGGCTAGCAGGCTGAGAGTTCAGCACTGGAAGTCTGGTCAGTTTTCCCAGCCCCACCCAGAAAGTTGCTTTGTCTGTTTCCTGTTTCACAAATTAGGGAATTTTCTCCCCCAACACCCAAGTGTTTCTTCTGAGGATCTAGGCCCATGTTAACATAAGAACAGCCGTACTGGGTCAGACCAAAGGTCCATCTAGCCCAGTATCTGTCTACTGACAGTGGCCAATGCCAGGTGCCCCAGAGGGAGTGAACCTAACAGGCAATGATCAAGTGATCTCTCTCCTGCCATCCATCTCCATCCTCTGATGAACAGACAGGGGCGGCTCTAAGAATTTGGCCGCCTCAAGCAGGGCAGCACGCCGCAGGGGGCGCGCTACGGGGCGCCGATCCCGCGGCTCCTGGTGTCCTTTTGCAGCCGTGCCTGCGGAGGGTCCGTTGGTCCCGCGGCTCCGGTGGAGCTTCCGCAGTCATGCCTGCTGCAGGTCCAACCGAGCCGCGGGACCAACGGACCCTCCGCAATCATGCCTGCGGCAGGTCCGCTGTCCCGCGGCTCCGGTGGACCTCTCGCAGGCATGACTGCGGAAGGTCCGCTGGAGCCGCCTGCCGCCCTGCCGGCAAAATGCCGCCCCACACGCGCGCGCTTGGTGCGCTGGGATCTAGAGCCGGCCCTGCGAACGGAGGCTAGGGACACCGTTCTTACCCATCCTGGCTAATAGCCATTTATGGACTTAGCCAGAATGAATTTATCCAGTCCCCTTTTAAACATTGTTATAGTCCTAGCCTTCACAACCTCCTCAGGGAAGGAGTTCCACAAGTTGACTGTGCACTGCGTGAAGAAGAACTTCCTTTTATTTGTTTTAAACCTGCTGCCTATTAATTTCATTTGGTGACCCCTAGTTCTTGTATTATGGGAATAAGTAAATAACTTTTCCTTATCCACTTTCTCCACATCACTCATGATTTTATAGACCTCTGTTATATCCCCCCTTAGTCTCCTCTTTTCCATGCTGAAGAGTCCTAGCCTCTTTAATCTTTCCTCGTATGGGACCCTCTCCAAACCCTTAATCATTTTAGTTGCCCTTTTCTGAACCTTTTCTAGTGCTAGAATATGTTTTTTGAGGTGAGGAGACCACATCTGTACACAGTATTCGAGATGTGGGCGTACCATGGATTTATATAAGGACAATAATATATTCTCAGTCTCATTCTCTATCCCCTTTTTAATGATTCCTAACATCCTGTTTGCTTTTTTGACCGCCTCTGCACACTGCGTGGACATCTTCAGAGAACTATCCACGATGACTCCAAGATCTTTTTCCTGACTCGTTGTAGCTAAATTTGCCCCCATCATATTGTACGTATAGTTGGGGTTATTTTTTCCAGTGTGCATTACTTTACATTTATCCACATTCAATTTCATTTGCCATTTTGTTGCCTAATCACTTAGTTTTGTGAGCTCTTTTGGAAGTTCTTCACAATCTGCTTTGGTCTTAACTATCTTGAGCTGTTTAGTATCATCTGCAAACTTTGCAACCTCACTGTTTACCCCTTTCTCCAGATCATTTATGAATAAATTGAATAGGATTGGTCCTAGGACAAGTCCCAGTAGGTTTGTCACACACTGTCCCCACTCCCTATCCTCACCCAGACCTAACTCCCCAGAAGTGGCCACCTCTTCAGTATTTCCTGCCCCTCCCCCTCCAGCAGGAACCCACCAGCAACCCCCCAATAACCCCTACCTGAGCTGGCTCCACTGCAGCCATTTCTTCTGTCCCATGGGAGGCTGGGACGAGCTGGAGCGAGAGGTGGGCGTCATTCTGCAGCCTGGCAGGGCGAGAAGGGCAGTTGTGGAGGTTTCAGAACAGGCTTCAGTTCTGCCGCAGGGGGAACAGGGAGAGTCCGGGGCTGGTTCTTCCTCTCTCTGCTCCTCACCTTGGTCACAGGGAAGTGACCCTGGGCAGGGACGCTGCAGTGAGTGTGCCGGGGGAGGGGGGGTCAGAGATCTGGGAACCTGCCCCCCCCTCTAATTTCTCCTCACACCCTCTCCCGTCCCCTCCCCCCCTTCCCTAGCGCCCGGCCCCCGGCTGGGAGCCGGGGTCACCGCCCCGTTCCCGGGGGCTCTCTCCCCGCGGCTGCCCCGCTCCACCCGTGCGGGGAAGGGGGCACCGGGCGGGGGGACCCGCTTCACCCCCCCCCCCGTTACCGGGCACAGCAGGGCCGGGGGGGGGGGGGCGGCTCAGACTCGCTGCGGGAAGGATCCTCCCGGCCTCAGCGCTGCAGCAGCTCCGGGCCCCCGGGGGCAGCGATGGGGGGGGGGGGCAGCGCGCAGAGCTCGGGACCTGCCCCGCCCCCCGGGCTCGGTCACCGGGAGCCTCAGCAGAGCCCGGGGCGGTTACTAGCCGGAGAAGCCCCCCCGGCCGAGCCTGGGAGGGGTTAATGCCGGGCTCCCCCCCTGCACAGACCCCGCTGGGGAAGCAGCAGCTGCTCAGCTCCCAGCTCCCGATGGAGGCAGCAGCGTCTGGTCTCTCCAGAGCTGCCGGGGGCTGATGGTCCTGGTTCTTTGTTCTTCCTCCCGGCTCCTGCCTCCTCCCTCCCGGCGCCTCCCCCACTCCCAGCTGCCCCAGCCCCCCCCCCGTGCCCCGCAATCCCCCCCCGCTCCCAGCTGCCCCAGCCCCTCCCCATGCCCCGCAACCTCCCAGCTGCCCCAGCCCCTTCCCGTGCCCCGCAACCTTCCCAGCTACCCCAGCCCCTCCCCGTGCCCCGCAACCCCCCGCACCCAGCCCCTCCCTGTGCCCCGCAACCCCCCCCGCTCCCAGCTGCCCCAGCCCCTCCCCCGCCCCCGCAACCCCCCGCTCCCAGCCCCTCCCTGTGCCCCGCAACCCCCCCCCGGCTCCCCGCTGCCCCAGCCCCTCTCTGTGCCCCGCAACCCCCCCCGCTCCCAGCTGCCTCAGCCCCTCCCTGTGCCCCGCAACCTCCCCCTGCTCCCAGCTGCCCCAGCCCCTCCCTGTGCCCCACAACCCTCCCCCCGCTCCCAGCTGCCCCAGCCCCTCCCTGTGCCCCGCAACCCCCCCCCCCCCGCTCCCAGCTGCCCCAGCCCCTCCCTGGTAACTGGTTCTGACTTATTTCCTTGGTCCTGAAAGAGAACAACAAGGACCTGAGTCTCCTCCCTGTCAATAACCCCCTGCTCAGCCAATCAGGGGAGAGACTGAGGACGGGAGGCTGAGGGTTCTCACCAGAGAGCCCAAAGGATGGCCCAGGTCACTGATGGGATCACTGACCGAGCACTATTTCAGCCCCACATTTTTGGGTGGACCTCCCACAGTGGGAGCTGCAGAGCACTCCCCCGCAACACACACACACACCCCTACCTCCTGGTGTTGGGAGGGGAACAGGTAAAAGGACAAAGGAAGCAAGAGAAAAAGAGGAGGGAGGAAGAGGGGAAGCAAAAAGAACAAACCCTAATGTCCCCAGTGATTCTAAGGGACAAAATCCCAGGTGCAGAATAAAATTCTGCCTCCTTAAGCTCGTGTTTTCCATGCCTAGAATTCAACTGTCACCAGCTGGATCAGACTGAACAGGTTTCAAACCTCCAGGAGGCTCTTACCTTCTAAACAGGGATGGCTGTTTTCTAGTAAAATCACTAAAAGGGAAGGAGAAAACTCGAAAGAGGTTCCTCCTGGCGCTCACGTCCGTGAACCCAAATACTCTCTCAGTCCTCAAAGAGAGACCTGGAGAAGGAGACTTGCTGGAGCAAAGCCACAGGGGTCTCTGAGGTTTCCCTCGCCCCTGTCCTGCCTGGCTGATGTCAGCATCTCTCTGTGAGGTCACCACCTCCCCACCATCTTGGACCAATAGGCTGAGGTCCTGCAAAAGGCCTTTGTGATGTCACTGCCACACCCCTCCCTTGCTGTGCCAATGTCCTGCCCCTGGCCAGGCACTTTGGAGGTTTGAGCTACTCCCTGAGGATCACCCCACTCCAGGAGCGTTCGTTCTAGGCAGCAAGCCGGCTAGACAGGGAAACATCAGACCCTGCTCCCAATGCTGCACTCAGTTTTTCAGAAATTAGTCGACTTTATGGCCAGAAGAGACCATTAGAGCATCTAATCTGACCCCTTGCGTATCACAGGCCTCCTGTATGACACAATAGCTACTTTGGGGGCAAACACATTCCAGAAAGGCATCTTGTCTTCATGAAATGACATCAGGAGATGGAGAATCCACCACTTTCCTTGGTAGCTTGTTCTTGTGGTGAATCATCCTCGCTGTTGAATTTTTGTGCCTTAGTTGTAATATGAATTTATCTGTCTTCACCTTCCAGCCATTGGGTCTTCTTATGCCTTTCTCTGCTAGATTAAAGAGCCCTTAAATACCCAATCTTTTCTCTCCATTAAGGCACTTCAATGAAGTCACCTTTTAATCTTCTTTTGATAAGCTAATCAGGTTGAGCTCTTTCAATAGCTCACTAGAAGGTATTTTTTCCAGTCCTCAGAACATTACGTGGCTCTTTGCTGCCCCAGCTCCAATTTCACAACATCTTTTTCAAATGAGGACACCAAAACTGAAGGCTATTCCAGTATCAGTCTCGCTGATGCTGTGTCACCTCCTGTGACGTTATTGATATAATCTGTAACTGTATAGATCACCATTGCGACCGCTGATTATAATGATGCTATCTCTAGATGTGTATCATTTTTTTGTAGTTGACATTATGAATATTGGCTCTGTGCTGCCTGTATTTCAAACTTGTGCTCTGCTTCAGGGAATGATACCTTTGTTTAATTGATGAAAACATAAACTAGACACTTAGAGGATTGGAACTGATTTCAGCTGATGGACAGGTTTGCTAGGTTTTTATGCATTTGGACAGCGAAATGTTGAGTGTTCACATTCATTTCAAGCATCCTTGTACGGTGGAGCTCCTGAACATAATGGAAAATAGAAATGAATTTTTTTTTCAAGAGGGCACCTGGGTTTGAACCAAGGACCACTTGATCTGCAATCAAACATTCTACCCCTAAGCTATACCCCCATTACAAGAGGAGTATGGAATTGTGATCTCCAGGATTTTGAAGGACAGACCCTGCTTCATCGAGCTCCTTTGCCATTCCCAGACCACAGGTGGTTTTAAAAATGGGGTTTGATTAAACTTCTTAAATGTGGTAAACACCACAGCTTGCACACCCACTGACATAGCTTCTCCCCCTGACAGAGCTGCCACCTCCTGGGGAAGTGGATTGACTACACCAACGGGAAAACTCTCCCTTCTCAGCATGGAGCAGTGGTTCTCAAGCTGTGGATCAGGAAAGCAAAGTGGGTCGTGACCAGGGGTGAGCTACAGCGGGTTCGCGGGAACCTGTTGTTAAATTTAGCAGCCATTTTAGAACCGCTTGTTAAGGGCTGCTAAATTTAACAAAAGTTCCCGCCCACTCCTCTCCTGCTCCGCCCCCTTCTCCTCCCCCTCCCCTGCTTCCCGCGAATCAGATGTTCACGGGAAGCCTGAACAAGCAGCATGGAGGCAGCCAGCAGGTAAGCTGGGGCGCGGAGGGGGAGGGGAGGTGCGGCTGGCTGGCTCAGCAGCTCCCGGTCCCAGACCGCGGCTCCCTCCAGCCCAGCGCCGGCCCGGGGAGTCGGGCCCCGCGGCTGCCGCCGAGCGGCCGGGCCCCGGTGCCGGCCCGGGGAGTCGGGCCGGGCCCCGGTGCCGGCCCGGCCCGGGGAGTCGGGCCGAGCGGCTCGGCGAGTCGGGCCCCGGAGTCGGCCCGAGCGGCTCGGCGAGTCGGGCCCCGGAGTCGGCCCGAGCGGCCCGGGAGTCGGGCCTCGGTGCCGGCCCGGCCCAGGGAGTCGGCCCGGCCCGGGGAGTCGGGCCCCGGTGCTGACCCGGCCCGGGGAGTCGGCCCGGCCCGGGGAGTCGGGCCCCGGTGCTGGGCCCCGGTGCTGGGCCGGCCCGGGGAGTCGGGCCCCGCGGCGCCGGTCGTGGTCCTGGCAGAGTGGACCTGGTCCCCAGGCAGTGTGGTAAGGGGGCAGGGAGGGGGTGGGTTGTGGGGGGGTGGATAGGGGTCAGGGCAGTCAGAGGGCAGGGAACAGGGGGATTGAATGGGGGCAAGGGTCCCGGGGAGCAGTCAGGAAAGAGCAGGGTTGGATGAGGTGGTGGGGGCACTCAGGGACAGAGAGAAGGGGTAGTTGTATGGGGTAGGGGTTCTGGGGGGCCATTGAGAATGAGAGGAGGGGTTGGGTGGGGCGGCAAGGGGCAGTCAGGGGACAGGGAAGGGGGGGATGGGTCAGGGGTCTCGGAGTGTGTGTGTTAAGGAACATGAGGGGTTGGATGGGGCACGACCCCCCCCCCACGGAGCGGGGGGAAGGAGGGAACCCGTTGTTAAAATTTTGGAGGGAGGAGGGAACCCGTTGTTAAAAATTTGGCAGCTCATCACTGGTCGTGACCCTGTTTTAATGGGGTCACCAGGGCTGGCATTAGACTTGTTGGGTCCTGGGGCTGAAGCCAAAAGTGTGAGGCCCTCCACCCAGGGCTGAATCCCTCAGGCTTTGGTTTTGCCCTCCCCCCACTGGGGCTCAGTCTTTGGCACTCCCCCCCCCGAGTGGAGGGGCTTGGTCCCTCTTTCCAGGGCTACGTAGTAAGTTATTTTGGCAGAAGGAGGTTGCAGTGAAAGGACGTTTGAGAAACCCTGGCACAGAGCATCTCCATTACTGAGCTGCAGCAGCATAGACTCACTGTTTGAAACATTGACCTGGCCTTAGCCTCTGAATATGTCTAGGCTTGGCTCCCTGTGGCACTGTTGTGATCAGACCCTGGAAGTGGAGCCATGGAGACACCACACACCAGCCTTGCCTAACTAGCAAGGATCAAACCTTCACAGAAAGACCCCCATGGTTTTCTAGCCCAGCTACCTAAGGCCTCAGCCATAACCAGTTAACACAGGGGCCTTTCTACACTCTGGTTCTGTTCTCACTGAAGGGTCATTACAAATTGTTTGCTCAGACCAGCTTCCCCAGCACACTCACTGCTGTGCAGCTCTGTACGTGTGGCCATGGCTGAACAGCAAGAATTCCTGCCCATTTCCCCAGTGGCTGGAGCATGGCTATAGTGTGTTTGTGGTTAATGATGTTGCTGTAGATTGTTCATTCCCTGCCTTGGCAATTCAGACAGTCCCTTTTCCCATTGTATCGCCAGCACATCTGTGAGTCCAATAACAGAGGCAGGTTTTCTCTGGGCACTGAGATTTTTGAGGGCGTTGGTGGCTCCTTTCTTTCCTCACCCTGGAGAAACTCAGCTTTTTATTCCATCCTTGATGACTCATGGAATAACAACAGCAGTATGAAGAGGAGAGTGAATATCTCACTGCCAGCGGGGAAGGTGGATGTATTCCCTCTGTCTGGCCATTGCCATTGCAGGAGAGAAGGTTTCAGTGGAATCGAATGCCCTGGCTCAGACAATAGACACAGGGAGGTTTTGCTGTTCATGGATCTGTGCAAAGGAAATTGTGGGTCTGTGTGAAAATGAGGAGGGATATGAAATGCCCACGTGGTGGTGCCTAAGGCAAAAGGGAACCCTAGAGGATTAGAATAGGATCAGTTCTCAAGCAACATGTTTCTTACTTTGCCCATGTGTTAGTTTTGATGATTATCGATGGAAAGATTTTGCCATTGAGTCATGTGTTTACACAGAAATTGACATTTACCAACAAATACATAATTCTTCCAAGCCTGCCTAGTCTGCTGGTGGTGAGTTTAGAGGGACACACTCACTCTTCCCACCCCCCATGCCAGGCCTGTTATCCAGAATGTCAACTTCCCACAGAGCTGGGATCCTTCCCTCATCTCTCCCCAGACCACTGCCCCACCCCCACTTCTGGGGTCCCCTTCCAACACTGTCCAACTCCCCTGCTGGCAGGATCCCTTCCCATTCCTTTCATTTCCTGCCTCCCCTCTGAGCAAAAGCTCTACATTGTTTCTACAATGAGAATTGAACCCAGGCCACCTGGGTGAAAACCAGGAATCCAAATCATGAGACCATATGGGACTTGTATAGTCAATAGCACATTTACACATTCACACCCAATAATTCAAAGTAGCCGTTCAAAAAAACTTCAAAAACAGACTTCAAAGAGAAATTGCAGAGTTGCAATTGATTTGCAAACTTAACACCATTAATTTGAGCTTGAATAAGGACTGGGAGTAGCTGGCTCACGACAAAAGCAATTTTCCCTCTCATGGTATTGACACCTCCCCATCAATTATGGGGAGAGGACCACATCCACCCTGACTGAATTAGCCTTCAACACTGGTTCTCCCCTTATATGGTAACTCCCATCACTTCATGTTCCAATCTATATTTATGCCTCTATCTGCAATTTTCACTCCATGCATCTGAAGAAGTGGGCTTTTTACCCACGAAGGCTTATGCCCAAATAAATCTGTTAGTCCTTAAGATGCCACCGGACTCCTTATTGCTTTTAATTCTAAGCTGATCTTAACCCTTTCAGTACCCTTACAAACTCAGATGCTTCTCACCACAGGCTGGCTGGTGGCTTTTCAGCCAGGCTCTCCCCTTTCATCAGCGCTTCAGTTGCTTGGTGTGGGGGTGTCTGTAGACGCAGATGGCAGAGAGAGATAAAGCCTGGCAAATGTCTCTCCTTTTATCATGTCCTTTCTTCCCTCATGGCTTTGCCCCCCCTCCCCCCTTCAGAGTCAGGTGAGCATCACTGCGTCTCTCCAAGCAAGTCTGAGCAATTCCCCTGGGGTGTCCTCATGCAGGTGAGTCATTGCATTGTAGCTCCCTTGCTGGACAATGGCTGTCGATGGGTTGTTTGACACCCTGTCTGGGTGTTGGTTACTTTCCTTGCTGTTGCCACTAGGGAGCTAATATTTGGCTGACTCCCCCACCTTGCAGCACAGTGTCAACCACACTGCACAATTCTCATAACTTCATATGCATGCATGGTCTACATCTATGGGTAGAGAAGTGACTTTCAGCTGATCATATCCTTTCCCTGATACCTTACAAGTCATGCTCTATATGTAAGATCACGATGATATGAAAATGAGGATTATGGGGGTTACAGCCGCTCCCCCAAAGGTATAGAATTGCACACTGAGATTCTATTTTCCTTTGTTCTGTAACAGCATTACAGAGATCCAGTGACTGACCAATGGCATTTCCAAGTGCTAAAATAGCAAGCGATGTCGGTCTCTCATTGGCCATCAGCGACTGAAGATGTGGTTTAATGAGCTGGAGCTTCAAGGCGAGGGTGGCTCTGTCCACTGCCTTCCGTTGCGCTGCTGGGCCCCAAGTCTGTCACCACTTTCTCCAGGTTTGTCCATCAGTCTGTGCCAGGGTGAGCAACAGCCAAGCAGATGGAGTTTCTGTAGTGTAGTGGTTATCACGTTTGCTTAACACGCAAAAGGTCCCTGGTTCAAAACCAGGCAGAAACATGCTGGCTTCCTTTTCCCAGATCCCCTTGCTGTTCAGGAAGGCCTCCTCCTTCTCCTATTGGCCTGTCCGTGGGATAACTCCAACCCCTGCATGACAGAGGGTGCTGACAGCAGTGGAGAAAGCACCTTGGCGTCAGGCTGGAGAACCTAGAGGAGTGCGGCTTTTGGAGGCTTGAGGCTTGGCCTCCTCTGCCCTGGGAGGTTGGCCGGTGGAGGCCGGCTCTTCCTGCTGGCCACCTCTGCGTGACTTGCCAAAGGAGGAAGTGAGGCAGGAATGGGGCAAAAGAGGAAAGTCGAGCTGAGAAAGGCAGGGCAGAAAGTAAGCACATCATTGCGGCTAAATGGGGTTAGTAGAGCATCACCATTCGTTCTGCAAAGCCGGGGGAGGTGCGGTTGGCTGCTGGGAGGCAGAATCCTGTGCCTGCCTCTTGGCATCCCAGGGATGGCTTCTTGCAGCCCAGGAGAAGCGGGGTTCTGGGGGGAAGGAAAAGCAGCAATGGTGAGGCTGAGTGGGCTCCTTTCTGGCCAAGATGGTGGGTCTGGGAGTTGCCTGTAAGCCATAAGTGGACTTGGTGGAGTGAAAACCGCTGCTCCATTCTGGCTGACCTGGGGGAGCCATTAATGGCATGGGAGTGGGGGCAGGGCACTGGCTGTGAGCAAATGGGATCCAGGAAGCCCAAGCCTGCCCCTCCAGGGGCCAAGTCTTCTTCTTCTCTCCTGCCATGGGGAGCCCGGCCTTAAGCCTGCCCAGCATGCGCTGCAGCTCGAGCATTAAGCCTTCCTGTGGCATAACTGAACTACGGCCTAGTATAATAAGGTGTAAAGTTTAGATTGTGAATTTATCTTTAATTTCCATGGTAACTTACTTTGATCTTTTATGCCTACCACTTATAATCCTTAAAACTCCATTTTTCCGTAGTTCATAAATCTGTTTTATGAAACTGGTGTATTTTGCTTGAAGTTCTTGGGAAATCTCAGCTCCATTACAAGGCTGGTTCATGTACTATTCACAGTGAGGGAGGGGTGGACCCTGCGTAATAAACTCACTATTGTGTCCTACAGGAGGCCTGTGATATGCAGGGGGTCAGATTAGATGCTCTAATGGTCTCTTCTGGCCATAAAGTCGACTAATTTCTGAAAAACTGAGTGTAGCTTTGGGAGCAGCGTCTGATGTTTCCCTGTCTAGCCGGCTTGCTGCCTAGAACGAACGCTCCTTGAGTGGGGTGACCACAGGGAGTAGCTCAAACCTGCAAAGTGCCTGGCCAGGGGCAGGACATTAGCCCAGCAAGGGAGGGGTGTGGCAGTGACATCACAAAGGCCTTTGGCAGGACCTCAGCCTATTGGTCCAAGGTGATGGGGGGGGTGGTGACCTCACAGAGAGATGCTGACATCAGCCAGGCAGGACAGGGGCGAGGGGCCAGGGAAACCTCAGAGACCCCTGTGGCTTTGCTGCAGCAAGTCTCCTTCTCCAGGTCTCTCTTTGAGGACTGAGAGAGTATTTGGGTTCACGGACGTGAGCGCCAGGAGGAACCTCTTTCGAGTTTTCTCCTTCCCTTGTAGTGATTTTACTAGAAAACAGCCGTCCCTGTTTAGAAGGTAAGAGCCTCCTCGAAGTTTGAAACCTGTTCAGTCTGATCCATCTGGTGAGAGTTGAATTCTAGGCATGGAAAACTCGAGCTTAAGGAGGCAGAATTTTATTGTGCACCTGGGATTTTGTCCCTTAGAATCACTGGGGACATTGGGGTTTGTCCTTTTTGTTTCATCTTTTCCTCCATCCATCCCTCCCTCCTTTCTCTTTGTCTTTTGCTTCTTTTGTCCTTTCTCCTGTTCCCCTCCCAACAGCAGGAGAGGGGTGTGTGTGTGTGTGTGTGTGTGTTGCGGGGGAGTGCTCTGCAGCTCTCACTGTGGGAGGTCCACCCAAAAATGTGGGGCTGAAATAGAGCTCGGGCAGTGATCCCCACCAATGACCTGGGCCATCCTTTGGGCTCTCTGGTGAGAACCCTCAGCCTCCCGTCCTCAGTCTCTACCCTGATTGGCTGAGCAGGGGGTTATTGACAGGGAGGAGACTCAGGTCCTTGTTCTCTTTTAAGACCAAGGAAATAAGTCAGAACCAGTTCTATGTTTGATGAATTTTGCTGCTTCTCTACATTAATGGTCTCTGAGCAGTTCATGATTCTCTCTAACATTGCAGTTCTCCTCAAATACTTGCTGAATAATTACTGTCACTGTTGTTGGTCTGGAGCTCATCTGAGAGCACTTTATTCAGGTCATTCAATGTCTGAAATTCAAGATCCGATGGTTAGTTTGAAAATCAGGGCTCTTGGGTCCTATTCCCAACTCTGCCACTGACTGGCCGTGTGACCTCAGACAAGTCAATTCTCCTTTCTCAGCCTCAGCTTCTCCCTCTTTCAAGTAGGGATAATAATGATCCGCTCCTACCTACTTCACAGTGCGTGGAGGCAGGGTCGGCTCTAGGTTTTTTGCCGCCCTAAGCAAAAAAAAATTTGGCTGGCCCTATCCCAGCCCTGGGCTCCCCCTCACACCCTCCTGCTGCCCGAGCCCTGGGCTCCCCCCAACCTGCACCCGCTGCCGCCGCAGCTCTGGGCCTCCCCACACCTGCACCCCCCTGCCACCCCACCCCTGGGCTCTTCCCCCCCCAACCCACACCCCCTGCCATTACAGCCCTGGGCTCCCCCCCACATCCTGTGCTGCCCCAGATCTGGGCTCTCCCCTTCCCCCCCACCAATGCTCCCCAACCCACACACCCCCTGCCGCCCCAGGCCTGGGTGCTCCCCCCCCACCTGCACCCTCCTTCCACCCCAGCCCTGGGTCACTGGTAACTCGCTCCCAGGATGGGTCATTCAGCAGGAATTTTGGATGTGCACAGAACACAGACAGGATTGGTTCCCATATGGTTACAGAGCTGCAGTAAAATGGAACAATTTTCAGCTTGTGTGATTGGAGGATACCTGGATGCATATTATAAGACTGTCCTCCATAAATGAGGAAAAGTTGAGGTGCCTTTATTATTCTTTGTTTCTATGGGGAATTTGCCAGTGCAATATCACTGTCTTCCTTTCAACCAAACAAAACTAGAAAAAAATGGCAATGGCTGTTGAAAATAGCAATTCCAGTCCTAATAACCCCTGGGAAGCATTTCTTGCTCAATTTTATCCTACTTTTTCTACAGCAAATGACAGTGGATCAGTATTTTTGATTTGGGAGAAATGAAATAACAGCTGCCCAAATTGAGCTTGAGCACTCCTGAATGTTGAGGTGTTCAAGTCTGGAAGGCAGGTGCTAGATTCTCTTTCTGAACATTAGCTAAATTTGGAAAGGAAAAGTCAATTTCTGCTTCCATGACTCAGAAGGGGAAATCCTTCTACGTGCCTGGTACTGTATCTAGATGTAAGTGGGGGAATGGTCCTGCTATTGTGGGGAACTTTCCTGGCTTCTGCACTACTCCGGTGAAGTGGGCTGGCAAAAGGAACTGAGTCCTCGCTCCCACTTCCTTTACCCAGAGGCCTCCCTGCCCTTGAGGACTCCCCTTCCACTCTCCTGTCTGGCAGAGTCCTCGTAACCCCAACAAGGCTGGGCCCAGGATTCCTGGGGGGCTCAACCCCCAACCCTGCTGTGGTCACCCCGGACAGGGGCTAGGGTGTCCCCCTCTTTGCACTGCGCACCTCCCTGACCCACTGATCACATCATACAATTTAAAGCAAATACAAGTTATTTAATTAACAGTAACATTTAAAAAATAGGAAAAAATGGGAAAGGTTAAAGGAAAACACATCACCCCACTCTGTGGCAGGGACCATCACAAAAAGTGTCTCTGGACATCAGGGCACTTCACAGTCTGTTCCTTGTAGGTCCCAGGCCGCCTCCTCAGGCCCTGGCTGTGCTGCAGGGACGCTGCAGGTTGGACACTTGCTCTGGCAGTGGCCACACGCTCTCAGGCTCTGGGTGGCAGGACCCTTCTCCCCAGCATCACCCCCGCCCTGTCAGGGTTACGATCCCCCTCCAAGTCTGGCCTGGAGGGCCTCTTGGCTGAGGCGTCTCCCTGTGCTGGGCCCACTGCCCGGGGTCCCCCTCGCTCTCCACAGCTGCTCACCGCACCCAGCTCCGGACTGCTCCAGCTCCGCTCTGCCTCAGCACGGCTGCTGCTGCTGCTCTGCCTTCAGCTCCCTGGGCTGCTTGTCTGGCCTCTCTGGCTCCAGTTGTTACAGCTCTGCTCCCAGGGCAGGGCTGCTCTCTCTGGGCTGTGCTCTGGCTTTGGGGCTGCAGCTCTGCTACCATCAGCTCAGCTTGGGCCCCTGCTCTCTTCTTAGCTCGGCCCCACTCCATGTGACTCAGACAATTGCAGCTCACAGGGAGGACGGGACCCCCCTGGCCTCCTGACTCCTTGAATAGCCTGCCCACCCTGTCAATCAGGCTGACCTGGAGCATTGGTCTCTCCACATTGTTCCTGGGGACTGTCAGTCTCAGGCTCCTGATTTCCCATCGACCCCTCCCTTTTTAATGCTGGGAGCTAGCAACCAAACACCCCTACTGAATGTTAGTAAGGGGGCAGCAGTCCCCTTACATAAAGCATCTAAATCTCCTGGGCACAGCTCGCCAGGGCACAGCTTGGGAGCTGCACTGGGAATAGATCCTGCAGGAAATCCCTTCCCCCCCACTGCTAGCTTGTGTTTTGTTACAGCCCTGGAAATAATCCCGCTGCCTGCACGTGTTCTGCAGAGAACAGAGGAGCAAATTCTCTCCCTGTTCACCCTTCCACAGCCATTAAAGGACGGAATAAACCCCCAGCAGCGCCCTGCCCCACGGAGTCCCCCTGTGTAAGGAGAGAGATGTGCAGTGACTAGGGCTCCAGCTCAGCGTCACCAGGTTTATATAACTTATGGTGATGCCCAGAAGGGTCCAAGTCCTGCCTGTCCTTCCTCGCCCACCCCCCCAAAGCTGTGGGAGGGAGTTTGGGTACATGAGGTGCAAGCTCTGGGCTGGGCAGGGGGTTGGGGTGCAGGGAAGGTGGGGGGTGGACCCTGGGAGGGAGTTTGGATGTGGGCTCTGGGCTGGGGCAGGGAGTTGCGGGGCAGTGGTGGGCTCTGGGAGGGAGTTTGGGTGTGGGCAGGGTGTGGGATCTGGGCTGTGGCAGAGGGTTGGGGTGTGGCACCTATCTTGGGCAGCTCCCGAAAGTGACCCACACCCCCATCTGGCAGCAACTCCTACATGGAGGAGGCCCGGGGGGCGTGGGTCTCCTGGCACCACTGGCCGCTGGCACCACCCCTGCAGCTCCCATTGCTGCAGTTCCAATGGCAGAGTTGGCACTTGGGGTGGGGGCAGCGAGCGAGAGAGACACCCCACGGGGGCTGCAGGGATGTGCCAGATGCTTCTGGGAGTGGTGCGCCGTGCGGAGCCAGGGTGGGCAGGAATCCACTTTAGTCCTGCTGTGCTGCCGGTAGTGGTGGCAGGAGCCCCCGGGCCCTTTCAAATCGCCCGGGGCCAGCTGCTCAGGCTTTCTGACTTCCTGATGGGGAAGCAAGGGGAAGGCACATGTGCCCCTCATGAGCAGTTCTGGGGAGTCTTTTTGGGGCTCCTGAAGTAGGCAGCAGAGAGGTGCAGCCCCACCACCAAGTCTGTTTCACTGGAGGAGAGTGGGGGCTGCAGGGTGATCTCCCACCTCCGTGCATCCAGCAGCCTGTGCTCCCCTCTGCAATGCTGGAGCCTCTACATTTATTTATTGACAAATAAAATTTGCAGAATTTTAAAATATTGTGCACAGAATTTTTTTGGTGCAGAATCTCCTCAGGAGTGAGACTGACTCAGGGAACCTCCTTGGATTGTCACTGCTTGGTTAACAACTCAGCCACCACACCAATGCACAGAGAGTCCCAAGCCCCACTGCTATGTGGGGCTGGGGGCTGGGGTCGGGTCATACACATTCAGACTGTGCGCTCCCCCCGCTACAAACCGCTGCTGATTTCCCAGTTAGGACATTAGCTGTTACCGATAAGGTTTGTCTGTGTTGTTTTTTTTTTATCTCATTGTTAGGTGTAAGAAGTATAAATTGTTTAATAGGTTCAATTAGTTGGTTAATAAGATGTTTATGAAGTAAATCACTGGCTTTAAAATAAGATCCAATCTGGAGCATATGAACTATTGACCCCTGGACTCCATCTCTGAGAGGGGACTTGTTTACCATCAGGGGACAGGCTCAAACCAGTCCAAACCGGTTTTTCCCGCCAAAACCAGCCCTCAGCGTTCCATCTCCTCAGCACTTTTCCCGCCACACAAGTGATATAAGGACGTGCTCAGCGCCTGCGCGGGGCCGTCCCCCACAGCGACGGCCCCTCCGCGGTCGGGTCTTCCCAGTGCTCCCGAGCCGGAGAGTGACGAGCCCCCTCGGTCCCGCCGTGAGACTGAGGAACAGGAGGCCTGTCACCACCATTCCTGCCGTCCTGCATCCCTGGTGTCCAGCCTCCCACAGAGCCCCCGGGGAGTGAGAGACCCCGGGGGGGGGGGCACTGGGGCTGGGCAGGAAAGTGACTCTGCCCCGGGGAACCTGGAAGAAGCCTCAGAGCTGCCTCAGCCCCAGTGGGATTTTGGGGGCAGAGACTGGGGCCTGGTGGGGGGATCCCCTGTGGTGTGGGGGGAGATGGGGGGTGTCAGGCAGGGAGGGGAGAAGCCGGAGTTGTAGGGAGGGGAAGGTCAGTGGGACGCCGGGGGGGTGTTGAACTGTCTCTGGGCAGCCAGGAAATTCCCGGGGGGGGGGGAGTGGCGGGCGGGCGAAGGGGGGAGGGGGGTTAATTGGATCTTGTCCCTGTTTGTGCCACTTGCCTCTCGCCCCCGATACAAATTCTCTCTAGTTCTGCCCCTTTTCTGTCTCAGTGTCTCACACGGGGCTATAAAATTTGGGGCGATTTCCCCCCTTTCCCCTCCAATGATCAGCTCTCCCGTCTCCCCCGATTTCCCCCGTTCTCCCCATGAGTCTCAAACGTCAGTTTAAAATCTTCTCTAGTGAGGGGCATTTTCCCACCCATTTTATCTGCAGCGATTTGTCCTTGTTTAGGTGGGAAATTGTTGCCCTGAGTCATTCCCCAGCACATGGCTGCCCCTGACGTGGGGGTGGGATGGCTCAGTGGTTGGAGCACTGGCCTGCTAAACCCAGGGCTGGGAGCTGACTCCTTGCGGGGGCCATTTGGGGATTTAGTTGGGATTGGTCCTGCTTTGAGCAGGGGGTTCGACTAGACACCTCCTGAGGTCCCTTCCAACCCTGATATTCTAGGAGATGCCGGTTCTCTGCCAGGGCAGGGAAGGGAGGCGCACGTGTCCCCCATGGGGATTGCCCAGACCCCCCTTTCCCACTCCCAGTTGTTGCCCCCTAACTACCAACACAGTTACCCCCAACCATCAGTTGCCAGTCATCCGCCCGTCCCCCACTGCTGCCCCCTTCCCTCATCCAGGAACCTTTCAGCTCCCCCTCCCTTGCCCTTTTAATCAGCTCCTCAAAGGGCTCCCTGCTGCCCATGGCAATGGTGGGGGTGGGGGAACCATCACTTTGTGTTTATGTATTGGACAGTCGTATAAAATCCAGTCCAACAGTCCCCCTTTTCCACTAGTTCGTTAACAGCAATATAAAATCCCCTCAGATCTTGGTGTTTTTCTCTCATGTTACCAAATACGCAGTTTGTGACACATTTTCTTTGCAAATCTCCAAGATTCATATAAAATAACCTAAACGTTTGCCCCACTGCTCTCTAGTTGTCTATTTCTAATTGAATATGCCCTGAGATTTCCCCTCTCTCTCTAATTATAAAATACCAAGAAAATCTCAGATTTACACCTTTTCTCAGATTCTTGAACCTGGATATAAAATGTTTGCAAATGTTGCCCATTTCCTCTTTATTCATTTATCAAATATTGATGTGAAACACTCAGATTTTGCCTCCTATCAACAACTGATATAAAATCCCTCTGATTTTCCACTTTCCTCTCTATAATTTGCAAAATGGATCCAAAATCTCTCAGATTTCCACCCTTTCTCTTTCATTTCTGAACGTTGCTCTCAAAGCTCAGGTTTTGCCTCTTTCTATGTCATTATGAAATGTCAGTTAAAAATCCTCTTGGGTTTGGGGCTGTTCCCCGTGTTCCTAAATCCCAGCAACTTCTTCCTTCGAGGGAACCTGTTGCCCTGAGTTCTTCTCCATCCTGGAGGTCACAGGGGGTTAAATTGCCCAGAGATCATCTTTCCTGTCTCCTTTACGAATCATTTGGTCCCTCCTTTACCTCTGTTAAAATGTTTGCCAAAGAAAGAGACCAGCCACATCTTTAATACACATCAAAGCCAGAGGCCTCCCCCTGTTTGGGGATCAGTGGTTCCCAGCTGGTAAAGGGAGAATTGTCTGGACTCTTTTCTTTTCTCCAGCTGGCATGGGATGAGGAGGTCACTCTGAGTGCAGTCTGGCTCCAGAAGTATCCCAAGCCCCATGGCAAATGGCCTCGGTGAGGGGTTGCTTCCCGCAGTGCTAAGATGTAGCCACCTCTGGGGTGGATCCAGGGTGGCCATTATTTGCTAGTGACAGGCATGGACATTTCTTACCTATTTTGTCCCTCCAGGCCTTCCATACTCCAGTTCAAGAGACATCCCCCAGGGCTCCCTCTGCCTGTGTGACCGGCCAGCAGGGGGCGGTGGTCACTTTCTATCCACTTCTCAGGCACTGTGAGGTAACAGTGTTGCTGGGTGGGGGTGGGGCTGTGGGGGGAGATAGCAGCTGAAGGGGGATTGTGGTGGGGGGAGGCCTCTGGGTGGCTGGGCAGGGGGTACCCTAGTGAGGTTGGTGGGTTCTGGAGATTTGGGGTTTCAGGGGGTGGGTGTGATGTGCCCAGCCCTGAGGCTGTGGGTCCTGGAGGTGGGTATCGCTGGGGGCCTGTTGGCTGCAGAACAGCCGGGGTGGGCGTCTCTTGGGGAGGCGGGACAGGGGGTTAGAGGGAGCCTGGTGCTGTGCCAGGGGCTCTGTCTGGGCTTCCCCCGCAGACTCCTGGGATCGCTGCCCTGCCCAGTGCACAGAGTGTGTGTGGGAGAATCCCCGGCGCTAGGCCAGGGGGTGCCCCTGTAAAGCACCAGGGGATCCCGCAGGGGGGAGGAGGGGGTGCCAGGCAAAGGGCAGGGCAGATCCTGCTGGAGGACAAGGGGGGAGGGGGTCCTAGGCAGGCAGTGAGGGACTGAGTTCCCAGTGGGGGTCCCTTTTGGGGGGTCTCTGGCTGTTGGGGTCTCTTGGTGGGGGGAACCCTTTGGGATTCCCAACCTGGCAATGAAGATCTGGTGGGGGTTCTCTGGCCGGTGGGGCTCTGAGGGGTATCTGAGGTCCCTGGCCAGGGACTCTGGGGGCTGGGTCCCAGGGAGTATCTGGGGGGGGGGTTGGCTGGGGCTCTGGGGGCTGCTCCTAACCCCTCTTCTTCTCCCTGATTAGCTTATGCCAGAATCCTGGCTCCAAGCACTGCCCGACATTCCCCGGCCAGGCCCAGTCACCGTGATAACTTTCTAGCTACTTATCAGACACTGTGTGGTGAAATCACAGATTTTTGCTTTTCTCCCCTCTTGAAAACTGCAGGAACTTCCAGTTCCATTCTCCTAGATTGTCCAGTCCTTGTCCTGGATCTGGGGGTGAGGGAGGTGGGAAGGGGGTCAGCACTGCCACACAATGGTCTCTTCCACAGTGTTCTGGACTCATTCTTTCTGAACTCTGGTTTCATTGAGACCATTGTTAATCCAGAGTCACTGTATGGAAAGACAAGGAGTGACTCCAGATGGACAGTGGGGCAAATGAGATCAGCAATTCTCCCTGTGAGGAGGGGCTCTCATTAGCTGCTCTCCCCAGAGAGCTAAAGGAGGGAAGCTGCTCAAACGCTCTGTCCTTCTCTGCTCAGGATACTGGGGTTCAGCTTCCTGGGTCAGACACTGCAGCCTCCATTGTGATCTGGGAGACCAGGCTTAGCAGCTGCTGCTCCCCCAGTGGGGTTCTGTGCTGGGAAGTGACCTGAATTAAAGTTGCTTCTCTGCCCGGCCCAGGGGATGACTTTCTCCAGCTGGTCCTAGCCCCCTAGGGCAGCCCTGGGCCCTGTTAATACTAAATTCTGAGCCAGAGTCTCCAGGTAACTGAAAGACCTCAGGGAAAGTCTTCGGGTCTGGAAAGAAAGTGACTATGCACAAACAGCCCCTCCCTATTTCTCCTCCCTGTAGCAATTGCCAGGAGAAAATCCAGCCCTGGGAGAGCAAAGCCCCCAGGAATGGGACTGTCCCAGCCAGAGGCGCAGGGAGAGAGGACAGGGGAAGGAGAGTCTGAAAGGGGCAGTGGGAGAAATGAGGGGGGAGAGATTTCCCGCTCTCTAGTCCACCCAGACACATGTATTGCTGCATCCCTGGGCAGAACCACTTTCCAGTGAACAAAACAAGGATCAGAGAGAGGAAAAGCCAGTTCCTGACTCCATATTCCCCCTGCTGGGGTGTGGCTGTCGTGGGGTCAGTGTCCGAGGGAATCCCCCACAGTGACTCCTTTGGTTCTGCTCTTTTCTAGCCTTCTGTTCATAGACTTTGTTAGGGGGTGAGGGGAGGGAGAAGGGAGGTTAAAAATGTCTCTGTGGGCTTAGCCAGGCAGCAGGGGCCAGGTCTACATTGTAATAAACATTGAGCATTTCCCAGCATGGCAGGATCTAGAGTGTCTGTCTGCAGGGAAAGGGCCTGGGGGAATTCTGATGTGAAATTAACTAAAACTGGTTCTGAAACGCCCACAACTGCCCTTCTCCCCCAGACAGGCTGCAGAATGGCGTCCATGTTTTGCTCCAGCTCATCCCAGCCTGGCGTGGGACAGCGAAGAGAAATGGCTGCAGTGGAGCCAACTCAGGTAGAGATTATCGGGGGGTTGCTGGTGGGTTCCTGCTGGAGGAGAGGGACAGCAAATACACCAGAGGTGGGAAGGTTTGTACAGTCTGGTTTGGAGGTTGGAGCGGGGCAGGAAATTCACAGCGTGGGGAAAGGAGGAGGCCAGGGTGTGGCAAACCTGCTGGAAGTTATTTAATAAGTGCCCTAGATTCTAGGAACAGACCCAGGAGGTTCGGAGGTGGAAATGCCCTAATTTGTGAAGAAAGAAAATAGCCCACCTACATGGAGCTAGTCAAACTGACCAGACTCCCAGTGCTGGAGCCTGAGCTCACTAACCAGCGGCTGCTGTGAGATATGAAGGGGGCACCCATGAGTCAGGCTTATTGGAGCTGCCTCTCCCTTCATATCCCGCTCCTCACAAGGAGGAGGCTATTGGGCTTCCTACCAGGGAGCTCTCGCTGGACCCTGCTAGGGGCTCCATCTCCTGTATCAGTCGGTGGCCAGTAGGTGTGTGATGGATCTGCTCGGAGAGACGAGGGGCTCTCTCTTCGTCCCCATACCCTGGTATTTGCTGGATACGCTGAGCGGGGTGGGGGTGGGACTCTGTTGACTGCGATCCACCCAGAGCTTCCATTTGATTGGCTCCTCTCTGCCACAAATAGTGGGGCTGTGAGTGGGGAAAGAGGTCCTGAGTGTTGGACTCTTGCTCTTTCAGGGGCCGGTGACCTTCGAGGAGGTGGCTGTGTATTTCACCAGGGAAGAGTGGGCTCTGCTGGACCCCACTCAGAGAGCCCTCTACTGGGATGTCATGCAGGAGAACTATGAGACGGTGACCTCGCTGGGTAAGGGTTCCTGTCCCCTCGGTTCTTGGAAGGGGAAATGAAGAGAAAAGGTTCATGCCAGCCCCACAATGCCACCTCTACTCTGTCCTGTTTCAGCATCACCCCAATATGCCAGTGACACACACACACACTGCCAGAGACCCTCCCCTGCTGCAGAACACTTTGGGAACAGAGCACAGGAGCCGTATCGCACAGCGTCAAATAGCTCCTGTTTACTCAAGTGAAACTGGGGGTTAGGTCTGGCATAACTGTTCCATACCCCTAATCATTTTTGGTGCCCTTTTCTGAACCTTTTCCAATTCCAATATATCTTTTTTTGAGATGGGGCGACAACATCTGCATGCAGTATTCAAGATGTGGGTCTATCATGGATTTATTTGCTGTTTTTACAATTATGATATATGATATATTCTGTCGTATCTATCCCTTTCTTAATTATTTCCAACATTGCTTGCATCATATTTTGCAATATATTCCAAATAAGGAAATTAACGTGCAACGTATGTGTCGTTGTTTGGGGTTTTTAGCTTTAAAAGGCTTGTGTGATTTTTAGTTCAGGGGGACAGTATTCCAATAGCTGTCGCCCCCTGCGCACTTTTAACCAAGAAAAGAGCCTCAGGCTGAGCTGATTCAAAATCAATCGTGTGGTCATTTTCCACAACAGCTTCAAGTGGTCCCTGTGATGGAATGTAAATGTCTTCTTCACACCTTCCCCCTGCAGGAGAATGGCTCTTTGACCAGTTGTTTGCCTTGCTGTCTCTGAGGAACTGCTCTGTGGGTGTTCCCCAGAATTGTAACATTTTCAGTAATCTCATACTGTAAAATCTCATAACTTTACATACAGTGTTACTACACATTTTAACGGGAGGATAATATTCAGTAGATTATGGGTTTTCAAATGATACCTCACAAGCCATACTGTGTACAAAATTGATCATAATTTTCTAGAAGAGTGAACACAGGGGTATAGACTGACACAGTGTCTGTGTGTGTGTTCCCAGCAGATATGTGGGTATTTCAATCCCTTATAAGCACAGTGTTCGGCATATTCAAGGCCCTGGGGAACTGGTCCTGGGAATTCACTGGTTTACCAAGTGTGACACTGGATGGAATTGTGAGACACTTTGGTATTAATAATAAAATAATAATATAATCTGATAAAATTGCAATGAATTGTGCTCGATATGCCATGTAAGGTGTCAGTGAAAATGTTATGATTTGCCAAGTATGATAATATTTCTATGTTTGTATCACCTTTGTATTGTGAGTTATAGATATGTAGGGTATATCTGTATTTCCAGACTTGTGCAGTGTTTCTGGGTGACACCCCCAGACATATTGGCATCAACACTGCCTAGCCTGTTTGATGGCCCATTGACGATCATCAGCTGTACAATGAGCCCATGGAAAGGACCAAGGGGATACACCTATTGAGTCAGCAAGACATGCCGGGGTATGCCTGTCTACTGAGAACTCCAAGGCTTTTCCATGCCATGTGCTGTGAATCTTGTGTTTGGAACACAGGAAGTACAGGCCACATGGCAAAAGGAATATAAAGGGCAGCTGCATCATCTCCATTTTGTCTTCAATCCCCCTTCCTACCTCTGGAGCAACTTCTCTACAAACTGAAGCCTTGAACAAAGGACTGAATGACCCATCCAAACTGTGGATGTGTTCCAGACGGACTTTCAAGCCAGCAACTCACCAATACTGCTAAGAACCTGATATATCCATTTTGGAATGTATCTGACTGCGTTCCCATTTAACTTCTTTCTGTCTTTCTTTCATTTAAACCTTTAGTTTAGATGTTAAAGGATTGGCTGGAAGGATGGAATTTTGGGTAATATCCAAACCTATACTGACCTGGTGATGTGGCTGACCCTTTGGGGTCAGAGGAACACTTTGTTTATGTGAGCAGAGTTTTTAAATAACCTCTCACTGTACTGGACCTAGCTGCTGATTAGGAGTCAGAGAACAGGGATGCAATAAAGGGGGCCGTGTGATTTCTTTTTTCAGCTTCTCGATTACCCGCGTGGGTGATCAGAAGCACAGTTTGTGACTGGTCGGTGAGTTTAACTTCAGTGTTAACCAGCAGTTTTGGGAGCATCTGCTCTCCCTTTTTCAGCCTGCCCTGATCTTGGCATTTTCAGTGAGAACTGCCCCTGGCCCACCAGGTCACACTAAGCACTGAAGTTAAATGAATAGAATGTTTTTTTTATGACCAAGTCTTATGAAATCAACTGAACTCCTTTGTTTTCTTTCATCTGAGCAGGGTTTCTAGTTTTCCAGCATGATGTGATCTCCCAGCTGGAACAAGGGGAAGAGCCATGGGTCCCAGACCTCCAGGGTTCAAAGGAAAGAGAGATCCTGAAATCTCCCTGCACAGGTGAGGAAACATTAAACCACCTCAGAATCTGTAAGTGCCTGAAGGAAACATCTGGAATGCCCAACAAAGCCCTTGGGAGGTCTCTCAGTTCATTATTGTCCCTAGCAGGGGTCGTATCCTCAGGGTAAATATAGTTCATGGATTCCTATAGAATCCTAGCAGACACCAGGCAGTAGCTTCCTCCCTTCCCCCTGCGTATTTGGATGGGATGTGAAGGCTGAATTCATCCCCCTCCTCTCTCCTATTTGGGGGAAGAGTTTGGGGGAGTTCAGCTCCTGATTTTTATTTGACCTGTCTTCAGCACTTGTTTTTGTTTGGTCTTCCCCTTTCCATCCCTGTTTGAGGTTTCTGTCTCTGTCACAGCAGGTGATGCAATGGCATGTGAGAAAGAGGAGCAGAATTCTCAGCCTGAAAATGTTGAGCCAGTGGGTAAAAACAGAGCATTATCGCAAAGATCGAAAAGGAATGTGTCCAGGAGTCATGAGCAGGGAAAATCCTGGGAGATTCAGCACAGACCAAAAACAGATCAAGGAAACCAGCCAGGGAAGAAAGTGGATAAATTTATTTCTTCTTGGGGAACTCAGAAGATCCTCATGGAAACCACAACACAGCAGGATATCCTCAGGCGAAAGAGAAAAAATACATGCAGTGAGTGTGGAAAAACCTTCTCTCACAGCTCAGCCCTTTCTGTACATCAGAGAATCCACACAGGGGACAGGCCCTATGAATGCACTGAGTGCGGGAAAACCTTCAATCGCAGTTCGCACCTTATTAGGCATCAAACAATCCACGGAGGAGAGAGCCCCTAGGAATGCCGTGAGTGTGGAAAATGCTTCACTAGCAGCTCAAACCTTAGATTTAATTTACCCTGGTTCCTCAACTGTTGCTACAGCTCTACTACCCATCAGTCCAAAGACTGAGAGAAATGGAGAGTTCCAACCATTGTCCTTTTAGTATCTTATTGTTCCTCTCTCTGTTTTTTGTGCTGGCCTTTCTATTCTATCACTTTCTGCCTTTGTTTAGTTGGTAACAGTTGGTTTCCATCACTCACGTTTGTTTGTTTAAATCTCTATCCGTTGTGAAATAAATTTTTTGCTTGTTCGATAACTGTACTCAAGTGCTGTGTGAGATACAGTAGCAATGGTCCACAGTAAAACTAGTAACCTGGGATACTTGGGGAAGAGAGGATCTGGGATTTCACCAGGTATCTGGTGATCCGGGCTGGACCCCAGAGGGGGACACATTGAAGGAACTCAAGGGTTAAGGTGGCTGCTGTAGCTCAGAGGAGGGTCCTTGAGTTCCAGCAGGCTGGTGAGTTTGGTCACTAACATCCAGCTGCCAAATGCAAAACTCCCTCTTCCTTGTGGCAGGTGGCAACAAGACTCACAGTCCTCAGCACCCTGAGAAGGGTCACAATGTGTCTCTATGTTGATCCACCTGTCAAATTCACAAAGGGAAAGCTCCCTATAGCATAAAACTCTGCCCTATGAAATCATGGAACATGTGCTCTTTGCTCTGTGAAAGCATGTAAAGAATCCAAGTGCTGGAGGACAGGGTTTGGGTCCAGAGTGCCCTAGACAAATTGGAGGATTGGGCCAAAAGAAATCTGAGGAGGTTCAACAAGGAAAAGTGCAGAGTCCTGCACTTAGGATGGAAGAATCCTATGCACTGCCACAGCCTGGGGACTGACGGAGTGAGGGTGGATTTGATAGCAGCCTTCGACTACCTGAAAGAGCAGCATTGTGGGCTTTCTCCTGGCCACTTTTGCTGGGCTGGGCAGGCGTCCTGGAGGCCTTTCTAGAAGAGCATTGGGAACGGAGTTAGAAAAACCAATGTGAAAACCAGAACCTCAGATTTAGACTCATTTATTTATAATATTAAATCTTCAATTCTAGTGTCATAGTCAATACAATTGCTTCAGCCTGATAGTTGCCCAAAGGGAAACTTAACTTCTCTCCAAGGGGAGTGGGGAGAAAGCACTTTTCAGGGTCTGAGAGAGACAAGGCGGGTGAGGGTAAGAGCTTGCAGAGGACCAACCTCTGTTGGTGAAAGAGACAAGCTGTGGAGATAACCCAGCACCCTTCTTCAGTTCTGTGTAGCCTGGAAGGTCGTCTCTTCCATAACCAGCAGTTAGAACATAAGAACAGCCACACTGAGTCAGATCAGTTCATCTAGCCCACTCTCCCGAAAGTGGCTAATGCCCAGCGCCCCAGAGGACCCCTGGGCCCAGCATGGATACACCACCACCACAAACAAGGTGAAAAGTCAATGCACGTGGGAGAAGCATCTTGTGTTTCCATGGGCGGTAGGTTTGTAGAAATTTTGGTGGTGCCCAGAACCTGCCCAAACTCCGCCCCCCACCTGCCCAAGGTTCTGGGAGGGAGTTTGGGGTGTGGCTGGGGATGAGAAGTTTGGGGTGTGGGAGGGGGCTCAGGGCTATAGCAGAGGGTTGGGGTGTGGGGTGATGGCAGTGTGGTGGGGCTGGGGATGAGGGGTTCATGATGCAGGAGGGGGCTCAGGGTTGGGGCAGACGGTTAGGGTACAGGGGGATGAGGGCTCTGGCTGGGGCTGGGAATGATGGGTTTGGGGTGTGGGAGAGGCTCAGTGCTAGAGCAGAGGGTAGAGGTGTGGGGGGTGAGGGCTCTGTCTGAGGCTGGGGGGTTTGGGGTGTTGGAGAGGCTCAGGGCTGGTGCAGAGGGTTAGGGTGCAGGGGATGAGGGCTGTGTCTGGGATGGGGATAAGGTGTTTGGGGTGTGGGAGGGCTCAGGACTAGGGCAGAGGGTTGGGGTGCAGGGGTGTGTGAGGGCTCTATCTGGGGCTGGAGATGAGGGGTTTGTGGTGTTGGAGGGGGCTCAGGGCTGGGGCAGAAGGTTGGGGTGTGTGGGGGGATGAGGACTCTGGCTGGGACTGGGGATGGGAGGTTTGGGGTGTGGGAGGAGCTCAGGGCTCGGGCAGAGGGTTGAGGGTGTGGGGGGGGAATGAAGGCTCTGACTGGGGGTGTGGGCTCTGGGGTGGGGCAGGGCTGGGGATGAGTTTGGGGTGCAGGCAGGCTGCTCCGGGACAAGGGCCAGAAAGGAGGACTCCCCCCAGCCCTTTCCCTGCTGGCAGCAGCAAGCTCTGGGGGAGGAACCCCTCATTCCCCCCCCCCCCAGCAGCACACTCACTCCCACCACTGTCACTGCAGGTGCTCCTAGGGCCCTTCTCAGGTCCAGGAATCTCCCTCGCCTCCCCCATGATGGGTGCCGGGGGGTGCTGCATGCACCTCCTCCCCTGCTGTTGCCCCTGACTATAGCCCCACTGGGGGTGGGGGATGGGGCTGTCTCCTTGCCCAGCATGGGGCAGGAGTGGTGACTGCAGGGGGGGGGGCTGTGATGGTGGAGGGTCCCGCTGGAAAAGGGAAGGGTCTGAGGTGGAAGGGCAGGCTCAGAGTCAGTCTGCCCTGGCAGTGAGTTGGGAAGGGGGGGCACTAGGACCCTGTGGCAGCAGTTGCTGCAGGGAGGCAGCATGGAGCTGCATGGAAGAGGCAGGGAGGCTCTGCTCCCTCCGGGGCCCAGGGACATGCATGGGGCCAGCAAGGGGGCCCGGGGGACACTCGGGGGAAGCACGGGGGGTGGCAGGTGGGGCCAGAGGGGAGACCCGGCCCCAAACTTTGGTGGAGCTGGGCCCCAGGGCTCTGAATATTGCTGGTGCCCGGGCACCACGTGGGTATATAACTCGCCGCCCATGTGCGTTTCATTCCTTATGTCCTAGTCCCATCATGTGGCCATTTCCTTTTCTTCCTTTCTGTTAAAAGCTTTGGTGTTTTGCACAGAAACATTATTTCCCCAGGAGAGACCCAGGAGTGGGGTCTGCATTCCTGTGCCAAACAGTCACTGGAAGGGGGCAGACAAAGGCCTTTAGGATGAGGCGTCCGTCACTGTCAAAAGATCATCTCCCTCCTGCAGGTCACTGGCAGCCTGAATTTGTTCCTTATCCTCCCAGAGTCTCCTAGGGGCGGGGCAGGTGTGGGGCCAGCTCCCAATGAGATCTGTTTTCACCTTTGCCCCTTTTCAGTCACTCTGGGATCCTAACTCTGCTCCCAGCTGTCAGGCAGCTTCCAGCCCAACCACCCTGCTCACTACTTCCATGGTCATATGTCACCCCATTGCCAGCACACAGAGCCTGCAGGAAAACTACTCCTGCCAGATGCATTGGTGGTATAGTGGTGTGCATAGGTGTCTTCCAAGCAATTTATCTGGGTTTGAGTCCCAGCCAATGCAATAATGGCTTTTCTCTTCTGTTCTTTCCTCATCTGGAAGTGGTTTAATTTCAGTCACATCGTGTTACAATCACATTAGCTATAGAATGAGACAATAAATGTGTCCAAGTCCAGCAGGTCATACAGGATGGAGGCACACAAGGGGTTGGAATGTGTCATCTGAGAAAGACAGAACCCTTGGAAACCTGCATCTCCCATCCCCTGGCCGTGCGTGTTATGATTCCAGCTGCGTGAGCTGTTTGTAGGATGTTCCGGCATGACGGGGAAATGAAGTTTTGAGTCAGTTTTTGCTCCTGCGGGTTCCTTTGCTGTTACAATTATAATTACATGAACAAAAGGGAGGCACAATAAACATAACCCCCAAATTGCAATACAGGTGGGGAAAGAGACGATCACGGTTAAGCCAAACACGTCAAAATAAAAATTAATATTAAAAAAGGGGAGAGGGAAGAGATCAGGTATGTCGAGATCCCCTTGATATTTGAACACACGTTAGGATCTAAGTTCAGACTTGACAGTGGAAAACCCGCAACTGCCTGTCTCTCTGAACACCTGTGATGAGCAAGATGGAGTTGGGACACCTGTTCTGCTTCAATCATTTATTGTCTCTCTGTTCTCTCCTTCTTCTCCCCCCAGTTCCTCGTCTCCAATGTCTCTGCCTCTCTCCTCTTGCTCCCTCTCCCCTGCCCTTTCCAGGAACTCACAGTCTACAGCATTTAGGACAAGCCAGAGCTCCCATGTTCTGCACATGAGCCTGTGTCAGAGGAAGTGGAACCCCGGTCAGAACCAGTCACCGGATCAATATGACCCTTTATGGGCGACTTCTCTGCCTACTCTGCAATTTACACACACACCCACTGAAGGGGGTGGGGTACAGCTCTGACTGAGAGGCCCCACAGGAGAAACTTCAGCCCAAAGACAAATTTGTGTGAAATGTTGAGAAGTGAAGAGCCCCCTTCTCTTCCCCCCAAATCCCCAGAACTCTAGTGTCACCCCCATGGCACCAGCACAGGGAACCCAGTGAGATGGGGTTACATAATACGAGGGGGAGGGAGCAGGGGAGAGAGGTGACAGGGAATCTCTCTTTTTCTTTCTCTCGTCACTTTCTGTTCTTCTCTTTCCTTCCAGGAACTGCAGTCACAGCAGGGAAGGGTTTGTCTCCATGTCTGTCACGGAGGTGGTGGAAGTGATGGATTCTGTGACTTCCTGCAACCTCCGTGACTTCTGCAGTGGCCACAGTGGCTGACTCCAGGGCCACTCAATCAACTGGCTCCAGGGGCCGCCCAAGCAGCGGCCAATGCGGCTGGCCCTGGGGACCACTTGACCAGTGGTCCCGAGGGCAGCAGGAGCAGCCACAGCCTGGTGGCCTCTGGCAGCACTTCTGGGGTGGCCAGAGCAGCAGCTGGCCCCCTGGGGCTCCCCCCTGCCCTAGCAGCAGCTGGAGCGGCAGCGACTCTCAGGGCTTCTCCCCTGGTAGCTGGTGCTCATTATCCATCAAATAAATCAACACGCTTCCCCCTGAAAGTGGATTTAGCCCGGGACCCTCAGAGTCAGCAGCTCTTACACCCCCCCACTGAGCTCTCTGGTCAGGTGTCCTAGTGCCGGGAGCCTCTGATTTAGATCCTAAAATAGCATTTTTGCACCAGGGCGGCTGAAATTTTGGACCAGACATTGTAGCTCCACTGTTATTTTACTGAATTGCTTCAAAACAGCAAGTGTAGAAAGTCTCCTAAGGGCCAGGCTCTCTGCCATGGAAACAGCTGCCCCTGCTCTGCAGGAGTCTGTGCGTTCCACCCAGCAACGTACACACCTGCTCCGCACTGAAGGGGAGTCAGACAGTGACGGTAACGCAAATCTTCAGACTATCAACCCAGGTCCCTTTCTTTAACCCAGGATGTGCCAGTCACCTGTTAGCCATGGTGTTATCTTCATCTTCAAATACCTCTCAGGACATTGAACAGAGGGAGTGAACCCCCCCAAATGGCTCCCTGTTGAGGCGTTGTACCGGACCTGCCCCTGGAGACTGTCTGGTTTTATACTCTTAGAGCTTTTTCTCTTCAAACCCCTTATCCCAATCTCTGGGCCAACCTCCACATTTCAGAGTTTAGAATTTACTCTCATCACCCTCCTATGGCACTTTCCATGT
Source organism: Mauremys mutica (assembly GCF_020497125.1). Lineage (NCBI taxonomy): Eukaryota > Metazoa > Chordata > Testudines > Geoemydidae > Mauremys > Mauremys mutica. Next base: position 1,202,265 of record NW_025423255.1, read on the forward strand.
GAATTGGGCAAAGCAAGTAGGGGAAGCTCCGTGGCTAATGAAAACCAACGCTCTGGGTGAGGCCTGAACTGACACCCACAGCTGTATTTCCCCCTGCATGAGCCACTATAGGTGCTTCTTAGACAAACTTGGGCTGTAGGTGGTTACGTGTGTCTGTGCTTCACCACTTGGGCTGCTCTGTGAAAAGCTGATGGTTCAGACAGAAGCTGGTGGGTTTTTGTTTTGTTTTAAGCAATTAGAGTCTAGTACATTTTAACAGGCAGAAAATGTCCTATTCTGGTCTAGCCCCATTTGACTCCTTCTGTCCATCTTCTTCCTTCGCCCTCAGTGTCTTTCCTTCCCCATTGGGGACATGCAGAGATGAACCCCAGTCAGTCTGTGTCACAGAGAGTCTGTATCGCCTAAGGAATGTGAGTGAAGGATTCCAGCTGAATTAACGCCGCTCACCTAGGTTAGAAACATTTGTTTCTTTCGAGCAGATAGTGGGAAATGGGACGTTAATTCAGACCCAGGAGGCAAGGCAGAGGCTTCATGCTCTTGATCTCCAGGAAGGGAGAGAGGATCCCCAGGAAGGAACAGAGCTTCCTTTAGACTCAAGCTGGGTCTCCTGGAAGTTGGAAAAGACCCTTGGTCACTGAGGATCTCATGGGATCGTGCTGCTCCAGAGGCTCGAGAGTCCTGGGTGCGGGGAGGGTGTCACTGCACAGCCTGAAATGGAAGGGAGGACCCTGGAAGGGAGGGGGAGGAACAGAAAATGGAGAGGAATGAAACAGAATAAAGGCCTCTTCTCTCTCCCATCCCCAACCCAGCAAGAGCTGTTATCAGTGGGGAAACTCCCCACCATGAACGGCAGAGACCACAGAGACATTTGCCTCATGCTGAGAAGTAAGGTGACCAATCTCCAAGTGTGAAAAATCAGAGACTTTCACCAGCTGCATTGGTGCTATAGTGGTGAGCATAGCTGTCTTCCAAGCAGTTGACCTGGGTTCGATTCCCAGCCAATGCAATGATGTGATTATTCCTCCACTGGGAATTGGTTTAATTTCAGTCATGTTGTATCAGTTTATCAATGGAATGAGAGAATCAGTCTCCCAAATCCCAACAGGTCATTAAACACCCAGTGGAGGAAGAAAGGGGTGGGACTATATAATGAGCAGTTGGAGTCATCCTGGTATTACAGTGCTTGGTTTATTTTTTTTTTTTAATTTCCTTTACTTCCCTCTCCCTGTTAGACTCAGAGCCTTTAAGGTCAGAAGGGACCAGTGTGATCATCTAGTCCGACCTGCTGCACCTTGCAGGCCAAAAAACCCCACCCACCCACTCCTGTAATAGACCCGGGAGGGGAGGCAGCTCCATGCTCTGCCCCTACCCCAGGCAGCACAAGGAGGCCCTCTGCTCCCCTCCCCCCACAACGGGTGTGCACCCACATGACACTGATTGCATCTAGACCGCATTTCCCTGGTTTGCTTGTGAGAATGTCCTGCGGGACTGTGTCAAAAGCCTTAGTATTCCCAAGATAGATCCCATCTACTGTATACCCACCTCCACTAGGCCCGGAACCCTGCCAAAGAAGGAAAGGGGCTGGGGCTGGGATGATTTGTTCTTGACAAATCCATGCTCACTTGTCCTAAGAACCAAATTCTCCTGTAGGTGCTGTAGGTGCTGCTGACAAACTGTTTAAGAATGTATTGCAGTATCTCTCCAGCTATGGAAGTGAGGCTAGCTAGTCTGTAAGTCCCAGGGGTCTCTTTGTTCCCCTTTGAAAGATAGGTCCTGTCTTGTTCATGGATGGGAAGATGTTCTTTTTCAGGGATCTCAGATGAGAAGTGGGGCACAACACCTGGTTTGTTAAGGCCACAAAAATGGAGGCAGGAACCTCTTCTCTCCTGCTGGCAAAGAACCCCAGGTACCTAAAAGACAGGGACTCAAACCCCTGAATGGGCTTTACAAAAGGCAATGGTTAAAAAGTTTGGCCCCGACCATTTCTTGTTTCCGCAGACTAGACATTTTAGCAAACTTTAGAATTCCTTGGTGCTAAACACCGTGAAACTCCCCTTTCTCCTTCACAGAGGGCTTTATCGCCCCTTATCTCACTCAAGCTCACGACTGCCCAGAGTTTGAGAACTGTCCCTGTTCCCATTGGGCAGATGGGGAGGAGCCTGAGGTATAGAGAAGGGAACTGATCTGTCATCAGATGGATCAGACTGAACAGGTTTCACATCTCGAGGAGGCTCTTACCTTCTAAACAGGGACGGCTGTTTTCTAGTAAAATCACTAAAAGGGAAGGATAAAACTCGAAAGAGGTTCCTCCTGGCGCTCACGTCCGTGAACCCGAATACTCCCTCAGTCCTCAGAGAGAGACCTGGAGAAGGAGACTTGCTGCAGCAAAGCCACAGGGGTCTCTGAGGTTTCCCTGGCCCCTCGCCCCTGTCCTGCCTGGCTGATGTCAGCATCTCTCTGTGAGGTCACCACCTCCCCACCACCTTGGATCAATAGGCTGAGGTCCTGCCAAAGGCCTTTGTGATGTCGCTGCCTCACCCCTCCCTTGCTCTGCCAATGTCCTGCCCCCGGCCAGGCACTTTGCAGGTTTGAGCTACTCCCTGTGGATCACCCCACTCAAGGAGCGTTCGTTCTAGGCAGCAAGCCGGCTAGACACGGAAACATCAGATGCTGCTCCCAATGCTACACTCAGTTTTTCAGAAATGAGTCGACTTTATGGCCAGAAGAGACCATTAGAGCATCTAATCTGACCCCCTGCATATCACAGGCCTCCTGTATGACACAAGAGCTATTTTGGGGGCAAACACATTCCAGAAAGGCATCTAGTCTTCATGAAATGACATCAAGAGATGGAGAATCCATCACTTTCCTTGGTAGCTTGTTCCTGTGGTGAATCATCCTGACTGTTGAATTTTTGTGCCTTAGTTGTAATATGAATTTGTCTCTTTTCACCTTCCAGCCATTGGGTCTTGTTATGCCTTTCTCTGCTATTTTAAAGAGTCCTTTAATACCCAATATTTTCTCTCCATTAAGGCACTTCAACACTTCAATGAAGTCACCTTTCAATCTTCTTTTGATCAGCTAAACAGGTTGAGCTCTTTCAATAGCTCACTAGAAGGCATTTTTCTCCAGCCCTCAGAACATTTGGTGGCTCTTTGCTGCCCCAGCTCCAATTTCACAACATCTTTTTCAAACGAGGACACCAAAACTGGAGGCAGTATTCCAGTATCAGTCTCACTGTTGCCGTGTCACCTCCTGTGACATTATTGACATAATCTGTAACCGTATAGATCACCATTGTGACCACTGTTGTATATTTGCAGCCAATATTGTAGAAAGGTTGTCGTGTAAGGGGTCTATGGAGGGGTTCTGATTGGCTGATTATAATGATGCTATCTCTAGATGTGTGTCATTTTTGTAGTTGAGGTTATGAATTCCTGCCCATTTCCCCACTGGCTGGAGCATGGCTAGAGTGTGTCTGTGGTTAATGATGTTGCTGTAGATTGTTCATTTCCTGCCTTGGCAATTCAGATAGTGCCTTTTCCCAACATATCTCCAGCACATCATTAGTTCCAATAACAGGGGCAGCTTTTCTCTGGGGCACTGAGATTTTTTGGGGAGATGGTGGTTCCTTTCTTTCCTCACCTTGGAGTAAACTCAGCTTTTTATTCCATGGTTCATGTTTTATGGAATAACAACAGCAGCATGAAGAAAGAGGAGAGGGAATATCTCACTGCCAGGGCTGAAGGTGGCCACGTCTCCTCTGTTTGACTGTTACCATTGCAGGAGAGAAGGTGTCACTGGAATCGAATGCCCTGGCTCAGACAAGAGACACAGGGAGGTTTTGCTGTTCATGGATCCATGCAAAGGACATTGTGTCTCTGTGTGAAAATAGGGAGGGAAATGAAACACCCACCTGGTGGTGCCCAAGGCAGAAGGGACCCCTATGGGATTACAGCAGGACACGTTCTCAAGCAGCATGTTTCTTACTCTGCCCATCTGTCAGATTTGATGATTATCAATGGAAATATTTTGCCATTGGGTCCTGTGTTTACACAGAAATTGACATTTACCAACAAACACGTAATTCTCCCCGTCCTGCCTAGCCTGCCGGGGGGGAGTGTAGAAGGACAGAGTCACTCTGCCCAGAGCCCATGCCAGGCCTGGGCTCTCCATGCGGCCCACTTCCCACAACGCTGGGATCCTTCCCTGACCTCCCCTCAGACCTCTGCCCCCCATCCCCGCTGCTGGGCTCCCCTCCCCACACTGTCCAACTCCCCTGCTTCCAGGATCCCGCCCCACTCCCTTCCTCCCCTCTCAGCAAAAACTCGACATTATTCCAGGGCTGCCCACAGGATTCAGGGGGCCTGGGGCAAAGCAATTTCGGGGGCCCCTTCCAGACAAAAAAGTTGCAATACTGTAGAATACTGGATTCCCGTGGGCAGCGGCGTAGCCAGGTTCTCACATGAGGGGAAGCGAACTCATAAAAAAAAGCACCACCCAACATATCAAATTACTAATTACATCCACTCCCTCCCACTTCCTGCCCCCTTCAGAACCCCCAACGCCCCCCCCACTCCTTGTCCCCTGACTGCCCCCTCCTGGGACCCCGGTCCCTGACTGCCCCCTAGAACCCTACCTGTCCCCTGACTGCCCCGACCCTTATCCACAGTTCCTGGCCAATGGGAGCTGCAGAGTTGGTGCTCGGGGCAGGGGCAGCACATGGAGACACTCCCCCCGCCCCAGGGGATGCTGGGACATGCCAGCCACTTCTGGGAGCGGCACGGAGGGGCGGAAGCAGAGTGGGCAGGGAGCCACCTTAGTGCTGCTGGCACATCTCTGCACACCCGTTGGGGGAGGGGAGCAGAGGGCCTCCATGTGCTGCCTGGGGTAGGGGCAGTGTACGGAGCTGCCTCCCCTCCCGGGTCTATTACAGGAGTGGGTGGGTGGGGTCTTTTGGCCTGCAAGGTGCAGCAGGTCGGACTAGATGATCACACTGGTCCCTTCTGACCTTAAAGGCTCTGAGTCTAAAAGGGAGAGGGAAGTAAAGGAAATTTAAAAAAAAAAGTAAACCAAGCATTGTAATACCAGGATGACTCCAGCTGCTCATTATATAGTCCCACCCCTTTCTTCCTCCACTGGGTGTTTAATGACCTGTTGGGATTTGGGACACTGATTCTCTCATTCCATTGATAAACTGATACAATGTGACTGAAATTAAACCAATTCCCAGTGGAGGAATAATCACATCATTGCATTGGCTGGGAATTGAACCCATGTCAACTGTGTGGAAGGTAGCTATGCTCACCACTATACCACCAATGCATCTGGTGAAGCTCTCTGATTTTTCACACTTGGTGTCTGGTCACCTTACTTCTCCGCATGAGGCAAATGTCTCTGTGGTCTCTGCCGTTCATCGTGGGGAGTTTCCCCACCGATAATAGTTCTTGCTGGGTTGGGGATGGGAGAGAGAAGAGGCGTTTATTCTGTTTCATTCCTCTCCATTTTCTGTTCCTCCCCTTCCCTTCCAGGGTCCTCCCTTCCATTTCAGACTGTGCAGTGACACCCTCCCCGCACCCAGGACTCTCGAGCCTCTGGAGCAGCACGATCCCATGAGATCCTCAGTGACCAAGGGTCTTTTCCAACTTCCAGGAGACCCAGCTTGAGTCTAAAGGAAGCTCTGTTCCTTCCTGGGGATCCTCTCTCCCTTCATGGAGATCAAGAGCATGAAGCCTCTGCCTTGCCTCCTGAGTCTGAATTAATGTCCCATTTCCCACTATCTGCTCGAAAGAAACAAATGTTTCTAACCCAGGTGAGCGGCGTTAATTCAGCTGGAATCCTTCACCCACATTCCTTAGGAGATACAGACTCTCTGTGACACAGACTGACTGGGGTTCATCTCTGCATGTCCCCAATGGGGAAGGAAAGACACTGAGGGCGAAGGAAGAAGATGGACAGAAGGAGTCAAATGGGGCTAGACCAGAATAGGACATTTTCTGCCTGTTAAAATGTACTAGACTCTAATTGCTTAAAACAAAACAAAAACCCACCAGCTTCTGTTTGAACCATCAGCTTTTCACAGAGCAGCCAAAGTGGTGAAGCACAGACACACATAACCACCGACAGCCCAAGTTTGTCTAAGGCCTTGTCTACACTACAGGACTATTTCGAATCTACTTAATTCGAATTTGTGGATTCGACCTTATGAAGTCGAATTTGTGTATCCATACTAAATACACTAATTCGAACTTCTGAGTCCACATTAACGGGGCCGGCGTCGACTTTCGAAGCGGTGCACTGTGGGAAGCTATCCCACAGTTCCCGCAGTCCCCGCTGCCCATTGGAATGCTGGGTAGAGCTCCCAATGCCTCCTGGGGGAAAAATGTGTCGAGGGTGCTTTTGGGTAACTGTTGTCATTGAACCGTCAATCACGCCCTCTCTCCCTGAAAGCTCCGGCGGGAAATCTGTTCACGCCCTTCTCTTGTCAGTTACAGCGCGTACGCCACAGCACTGCAAGCATGGAGCCCGCTGCGATCCTCGCCGTTTTCTCCTCCTCGCACTTTATCGTCCACCTCTTCCACATTCAGCTGCTGAGAAATTGGGCTACTTTTCAATGGTTCTGCAAGCACTGGGGGACCATAGGGGCCTTTTTACCAACATGAATGTCGTATGGCCGGGCAAGGTTCCTGATGCGTGTGTTCTCAGGAACTGTGGGCTGCTCAGACGCCTGCTGGAAGGTAGTTTCTTCCCGTACCACGAAATAACTGTTGTGGATGTGCATTTGCCTATAGTGATCCTCGGTGACCCAGCCTGCCCGCTAATGCACTTGCTCATGAAGCCCTATACAGGCGCCTGGGACAGCGACAAGGAACTCTTTAAATACCAGCGAGCAGCGTGACCTGTGACTGTTCAGTTTCTTTACAGAGAAGCTGAACCTGCCCCTGTTTCTTTACCCAGTTACTGTTGACTCTCCTCTTCGGTTAAATACCCCGTTCTCCCCGTTTCCTCCACTTCCAAGACACGTGTAAAAATAAAATACATGTCACACTGTTACTGAGGAGAGGTTTCTTTATTCATGACTTTTCGTTAAAGGGTCGAAACTGGAACGCAGACTGCGGTGGGTAGGGTGTGCGCTGATGTAAAGACCGCCTCTAAACTCAAGGAATGACAGGCTCCTGCTCCTACAGCGGTCCGCATTGCCGGACTGCTTGTTTCAACGGAGCCTGCCATCCCTCCTTTTTGGGATTCTGTGTGCGGGGGGCTCTGTGGCCTTGTGGCAGAGGAGGACGGATACAGATTCCTCTGCTGCGTGACTCAGCGGTCCACGACAAGGACCGCTGTATAAGATCTGTACCCGCCCTCCCCTGCTAAAAAGTCACATCCCCACCGCCCACACAGAACCTGGAAACCACCTCCCATACCGACCACGGTGCCTGCTGACTGCACTGTGTGTGTTACCCGCTGCTGATCCGGCACCCGTGTCTGTACCCTGCGAAAGGTGCCTGTCCTATGCAATTAGCAACGCACTTCCCCACGCACCCCATTCAAACACAGTCTTCAGTGAAGAAACATGACTGAAACAGTACTTAACAGCAAAGTATTTTTATTACTTAAGTACACAGTTATGGGATGGGACTGGGATTGGGACTTGTTTGAGTCCGGAAGGGAAGGACTTATGCAAACGTAGGGTATGAGAGCTTTTGGTTACTTGAGCACTCTGCTGGGGTGCAGTGACAGTATTCACGGCCCAGGGCGGGCATCCTCCTGGTTATTTGGGGTGAGGGGGGTATGTGACTTTGTGGCGGGGGAGGGCGGTTGCAGAGATACTGCCGGGGGCTCTGTCCTGCAGCGGTCCTGCAGAACATACACAAGTCGCCGGAGCGTGTCCGTTTGCTCCCTCAGTAGTACAAGCATTGCTTGACTCGCCTGCTTGTGTTCCTCACGCCACCTCTCCTCCCATTCGCTGTGTGAGCGCTGGTACAGAGAGACTTTCTCCCTCCACTGCCTCTGCTGGTCCGCCTCGGCTAGGTAGCAGCCCACACATTCATCGAAAATCGTGTCCCTTGTCTTTTTCTTTCGCCGCCTAATCTTCGCCAGCCTCTGCGAGGTGGATGCTGTGGAAGGTCTGGAGACAGTGGAAGCTGTGAGATGGGAAACAGTTAGTTAATTCCTTGCAATGATACTTTTTTGCAAACAATTAACTGAGTCTAGGCTGTCTCTGTGAATTTTTTGTTGAGACCCCTGTGCCTGCTGTTGCACAAATCATTTGCGCGGTGGATTCTGGGTAAATGTCGCCAGTCATTCCTTCCTCTGGGAAAGCAACGGCAGACAATCATTTCGAGCACGTTTTCCATGAAATGCCCTGGCACACGCCATAGCGTGGCAACAATGGACCCTATTTTGCCTTTTGTGTATGTCACCGTATGTGTACTGGATGCCGCTGACAGAGGCGGACCAGCAGCGCTACACAGCAGCATGCTTATGCTTTTGCATGACAGCAGCGATGGTTACCAGGCATACTGCACCATCTACCATACCATGAACTGGTAAGAAGACGGTAATAAGATGGTCATGGTTACCTGTCCTTTTGCACTGCGCCATTTGGTGCTGTCATAAGTGCCCCTGGTCAATCAGCCAGGGGCGCAAAAGCAAAATTTGGGAATGACTCCCCGAGTCAATCCCTCCTTTCTGGGTATCTAAAAATAGAATCAGTCCTGCCTAGATTATGGGCAAGTGTACTAGAGAACCACTGTATCATACAACCAGAGACCACAGCTGCTCTCTGTCCAATCCTGCATAAATTTTGAGCTGAACGCTATTCACAGGGTGTGCTCCTGAAACAACCCCAGCTGTTCATTCCGTTCTTCCCCCAGCCTTCCTGGGTTCCAATACCATTGTCCCCCCACTTGTGTGATGAAGTAATATAGAATGCATGAATAAGACACAGGTAGTCGTTTGTGAGAAATGAGTGGAAGGAAGCCTCCAGCTGCAATGATAGTCCAGAGATGACATTAAGGGGTGTGGAGGAGGGAGCCACTCATCCCTCTGCTAGTCCAGGGGCAATTGAATCTTTTCTTTACAATGAAGGGTGGGGGCTGAGCTCCATCAGCCCCCTGTTGCCCCCTGATGAGGACGGTTACCAGCCATACTGCACCATCTACCATGAAAAATTAGCAACAGGCGGCCTTGACCGACCGGTCCCAAGCAAGTTGGTATGGTTGTCATGGTTACCAGCCCTTTTGCACTGCCCCATGTGCCAATAGGCTGATGGTACAAAAAGATGGAAATGCATCCTCATCATCAGCCATCCATAGCGTGGGGGGAGCAAGGATGTTGGTGTTGAGTGCTGCACCATCGCGTCTATCTGCAGCATTCAGTACAGATACGGTGACATGTAAAAGAGTCAACAGAGGATTGTTTTCCCTTTAACTTCTGGGGGTCGGGGGGGTGCGTAAATTGCCGAGCTATGCCCCGACCCACCGCGGACACTGTGTTTGACCCTAGAAGCATTTGGAGATCAGCCAAGAATGCAAATGCTTTTCGGAGACAGCAGGAACTGTGGGATACCTTGCGTCCTCGTTCCCCCCTCCCTCCATGAGCGTCCATTTGATTCTTTGGCTTTCCGTTACGCTCGTCACGCAGCTGCGTGCTGAGTCTGTGCTATGCCGTCTGTCCGTTTATTTATTAAAAATACTTTGGACCAGGCGTAACGTAACATTTCTTCCCCTACTTAGATGCAGGAGTCTCCGAGCGAGATCACCGTGAAGACGGGCACTGAAGGAGATAGAGAGCGCATGCGGCGTAAAATCTAGCACGAACCACGGACCTATGCAGCCGTGCTCTGGGAGGCAGTGCTCCCTGAATACCACATGAAAGCCTCGCGCGGAAAAGTGTGCTATCACGGAGCACCCAATAAGGCAGCTCTCCCCAGGAACCTCCTGCGGAGGCTTATCGATTAACGGCAGGAGAGCTTCGTGGAGTTCTCCCAGGAGGATTTCTGTTCTATCACCATATATACAGAGACCTCCTTTTCACACACTTCAGATTCCTGTTATATTAAGAATAAAAGTTAACATGGTTAAAGCACTTACCGACTGCTCCTACCCCTGATTCAGGATCCGGGTTCCTGGCCGGGGAGGGTTGGTAGGGGATCTCCGTGACGGTGATGAATAGATCCTGGCTGTCGGGGAAACCAGCGTTGTAAGCGCTATCGCCTGCCTCATCCTCCACAAACCCTTCCTCATCTTCCCCGTCCGTGAACATCGTCGAGGAACTGTCCGTCGACACTGTCCCATCGTCAGAGTCCACGGTCACTGGTGGGGCAGTGGTGGCAGGCTCCGTAGCGTTCGTTGGCCGCTTTGATTTTTTGGTAGCCTTGTCTGGGGTCCTTGATTTTCACGCGGCGCTGCGTTGCATGACGGCTGTATCCTCTGTCTGTATCATGGCTTTGGAGACCTTCTCGTAGGTCTTTGCATTCCGTTCGTTGGAGCGCAGCTCCGAAAGCACAGACTACTCGCCCCCCACACCGATCAGATCGAAGAGTTCCTGGTCAGTCTATGCCGGGTCCCTCTTTCTATTCAGATATTACATGAACTCCTCTGCTGGAGAGCTCTGCATTGCTGCCGGTGCTGCGGAGCTCGCCCCGATGTGCAACCAGAACGTCAGATTCAAACCGCCCAGACAGGAAAATGAATTCAAATTTTCGCGGGTCATTTCCTGTGTGGCTGGGCAGAGAATCCAAGCTCGGGCTGCTGTCCAGAGCGTCAACAGAGTGGTGCAGTGTGGGATAGCTCCCGGAGCTACTAAGTTCGATTTCCATCCACACCTAGCCTAATTCGAACTAGCCATGTCGAATTTAGCGTTACTCCACCTGCCGGGGTGGAGTACCAAATTCGAACTAAAGAGCCCTCTAGTTCGAATTAAATGGCTTCCTGGTGTGGACGGTTGAGCGGTTAGTTCGAATTAACGCTGCTAAATTCGAATTAAAGTCCTAGTGTAGACCAGGCCTAAGAAGCACCTATAGTGGCTCATGCAGGGGGAAATACAGCTGTGGGTGTGAGTTCAGGCCTCACACAGAGCGTTGGTTTTCATTAGCCACGGAGCTTCCCCCACTTCCTTTGCCCAATTCACATGGAAAGTGCCATAGGAGGGTGATGAGAGTAAATTCTAAACTCTGAAATGCGGAGGTTGGCCCAGAGATTGGGATAAGGGGTTTGAAGAGAAAAAGCTCTAAGAGTATAAAACCAGACAGTCTCCAGGGGCAGGTTCGGTACAACGCCTCAACAGGGAGCCATTTGGGGGAGGGGGGTTCACTTCCTCTGTTCAATGTCCTGAGAGGTATTTGAAGGTGAAGATAACACCATGGCTAACAGGTGACTGGCATGTCCTGGGTTAAAGAAAGGGACCTGGGTTAATAGTCTGAAGATTTGCGTTACCGTCACTGTCTGACCCCCCTTCAGTGCGGAGCAGGTGTGTACGTTGCTGGGTGGAACGCACAGACTCCTGCAGAGCAGGGGCAGCTGTTTCCATGGCAGAGAGCCTGGCACTTAGGACACTTTCTACACTTGCTGTTTTGAAGGAATTCAGTAAAATAACAGTGGAGCTACAATGTCTGGTCCAAAATTTCAGCTGCCCCTGGTGCAAAAATGCTATTTTAGGATCTACATCGGAGGCTCCCAGCACTAGGACAACTGACCAGAGAGCTCAGTGGGGGCGTAACAGCTGCTGACTCTGAGGGACCCAGGCTAAATCCATTTGCAGGGGGAAGTGTTTTGATTTATTTGATGAATAATGAGCACCAGCTACTAGGGGAGAAGCCCTGACAGTCGCTGCCACTCCAGCTGCTGCTAGGGCAGGGGGGAGCCCCAGGGGGCCAGCTGCTGCTCTGGCCACCCCAGAAGTGCTGCCAGAGGCCACCAGGCTGTGGCTGCTCCTGCTGTCCCCGGGACCACTGGTCAAGTGGTCCCCAGGCCAGCCGCATTGGCCGCTGCTTGGGCGGTCCCTGGAGCCAGTTGATTGAGTGGCCCTGGAGTCAGCCACTGTGGCCACTGCAGAAGTCACGGAGGTTGCAGGAAGTCACAGAATCCGTCACTTCCACCACCTCCGTGACAGACACGGAGACAAACCCCTCCCTGCTGTGACTGCAGTTCCTGGAAGGAAAGAGAAGAACAGAAAGTGACGAGAGAAAGAAAAAGAGAGATTCCCTGTCACCTCTCTCCCTGCTGCCTCCCCCCTTGTATTCTGTAACCGCATCTCACTGGGTTCCCTGTGCTGGTGCCATGGGGGTGACACTAGAGTTCTGGGGATTTGGGGGGCTCTTCATTTCTCAACATTTCACACAAATTTGTCTTTGGGCTGAAATTTCTCCTGTTAGGCCTCTCAGTCAGAGCTGTACCCCACCCTGTTTGCGGGCGGGGGGGGGGGGGGGGGGATGTAAATTGCAGAGCAGGCAGAGAAGTCGCCCATAAAGGGTCATATTGATCTGGTGACTGGTTCTGACCGGGGCCACACGTCCTCTGACACAGGCTCATGTGCAGAACATGGGAGCTCTGGCTTGTCCTAAATGCTGTAGAGTGTGAATTCCTGGGAAAGGGCAGTGGGGAGGGAGCAAGAGGAGAAAGGCAGAGACATTGGAGATGAGGAATTGGGGGAAGAAGAAGGAGAGAACAGAGAGACAATAAATGATTGAAGCAGAACAGGTGTCCCAACTCCATCTTGCTCATCACAGGTGTTCAGAGAGACAGGTAGTTTTCCAGTGTCAAGTCTGAACTTTGAGTCTAACAATGTGCATTGAAATATCAAGGGGATCTCCACATAACTGATCTCTTCCCTCTCCCCTTTTTTAGTATTAATTTTTATTTTGAAGTGTTTGGCTTAACCGTGATCGTCTCTTTCCCCACCTGTATTGCAATTTGGGGTTTATGTTTATTTTGCCTCCCTGTTGTTCATGTCATTATAATTATAACAGCAAGGAGCAAAAACTGACTCAAAATTTCATTTCCCCACCATGCCGAAACATCCTACAAACAGCTCACGCAGCTGGAATCATAACATGCAAGGCCCGGGGATGGGAGATGCAGGTTTCCAAGTGTTCTGTCTTTCTCAGATGACACATTCCAGCCCCTTGTGTGCCTCCATCCTGTATGACCTGATGGACTTTGACACATTTATTGTCTCATTCTATTGATAATGTGATTGTAATACAATGTGACTGAAATTAAACCACTTCCAGATGAGGAAACAACAGAAGAGAAAAGCCATTATTGCATTGGCTGGGAATCAAACCCAGATGAATTGCTTGGAAGACACCTACGCACACCACTATACCACCAATGCATCTGGCAGGAGTAGCTTTCCTGCAGGCTCTGTGCGCTGGCAAAGGGGGTGACACATGACCACAGAGTTAGTGAGCAGGGTGGATGGGCTGGAAGCTGCCTGACAGCTGGGAGCAGAGTTAGGATCCCAGAGTGACTGAAAGGGGGCAATGGTGAAAACAGATCTCACTGGGAGCTGGCCCCACACCTGCCCCGCCCCTAGGAGAGGGGAACTGAAACTCAACTTCAATCATAGAAAAATCTTCCCTGAGAAGGAAGGGGACAGCTTGTTTTAAAGACCAGGTTTGTGTTTGTTCCTGCTACATACGGAGGGGCTGGGTAGTGCTGATTCCAGCCCCCAGACTTTGGGAGGATAAGGGACAAATTCAGGCTGCCAGTGACCTGCAGGAGGGAGATGATCTTTTGACAGTGACGGACGCCTCGTCCTAAAGGCCTTTGTCTGCCCCCTCCTAGTGACTGTTTGGTGCAGGAATGCAGCTCCCACTCCTGGGTCTCTCCTGGGGAAATAATGTTTCTGTGCAAAACACCAAAGCTTTTAACAGAAAGGAAGAAAAGGAAATGGCCACATGATGGGACTAGCACATAAGGAATGAAACACAAGATCCTTCTCCCCTGTGCATTGACTTTTAACCTTGTTTGTGGTGGTGGTGTATCCATGTTGGTCCCAGGGGTCCTCTGGGGCGCCGGCCATTGGCCACTTTCGGGAGAGTGGGCTAGATGAACTGGTCTAACTCAGTGTGGCTGTTCTTATGTTCTAACTGCTGGTTATGGAAGAGACGACCTTCCAGGCTACACAGAACTGAAGAAGGGTGTGGGGTTATCTCCACAGCTTGTCTCTTTCACCAACAGAGGTTGGTCCTCTGCAAGCTCTTACCCTCACCCGCCTTGTCTCTCTTGGACTCTGAAAAGTGCTTTCTCCCCACTCCCCTTGGAGAGACGTTAAGTTTCCCTTTGGGCAACTATCAGGCTGAAGCAATTGTATTGATTGTGACACTAGAATTGAAGATTTAATATTATAAATAAATGAGTCTAAACCTGAGGTTCTGGTTTTCACATTGGTTTTTCTAACTCAGTTCCCAATTCTCTTCTAGAAAGCCCTCCAGGACGCCTGCCCAGCCCAGCAAAAGTGGCTAGGAGAAAGCCACAATGCTGCTCTTTCAGGTAGTTGAAGGCTGCTATCAAATCTCCCCTCACTCAGTCAGTCCCCAGTCTGTGGCAGTGCCTGGGATTCTTCCGTCCTAAGTGCAGGACTCTGCACTTCTCCTTGTTGAACCTCCTCAGATTTCTTTTGGCCCAAACCTCCAGTTTGTCTAGGTCACTCTGGACCCAAATCCTGTCCTCCAGCGTTTGGATTTTTTACATGCTTTCACAGAGCGAAGAGCACATGTTCCATGATTTCATAGGGCAGAGTTTTGTGCTATCGGGAGCTTTCCCTGTGTGAATTTGACAGGTGGATCAACATAGAGACACATTGTGACCCTTCTCAGGGTGCTGAGGACTGTGAGTCTCCTTGTTGCCACCTGCCACAAGGAAGAGGGAGTTTTGCATTTGGCAGCTGGATGTTAGTGACCAAACTCACCAGCCTGCTGGAACTCAAGCACCCTCCTCTGAGCTACAGCAGCCACCCTAACCCCTGAGTTCCTTCAATGTGTCCCCCTCTGGGGTCCAGCCCAGATCACCAGATACTCGGTGAAATCCCAGATCCTCTCTTCCCCAAGTATCCCAGGTTACTAGTTTTACTGTGGACCATTGCTACTGTATCTCACACAGCACCTGAGTACAGTTATCGAACAAGCAAAAAATTTATTTAACAATGGATAGAGATTTAAACAAACAAACGTGAGTGATGGAAACCAACTGTTACCAACTAAACAAAGGCAGAAAATGATAGAATAGAAAGGCCAGCACAAAAAACAGAGAGAGGAACAATAAGATACTAAAAGGACAATAGTTGGAACTCTCCATTTCTCTCAGTCTTTGGACTGATGGGTAGTAGAGCTGTAGCAACAGTTGAGGAACCAGGGTAAATTAAATCTAAGGTTTGAGCTGCTAGTGAAGCATTTCCCACACTCACGGCATTCATAGGGCCTCTCTCATCCGTGGATTGTTTGATGCCTAATAAGGTGCGAACTGCGATTGAAGGTTTTCCCGCACTCAGTGCATTCATAGGGCCTGTCCCCTGTGTGGATTCTCTGATGTCTAGAAAGGTCTGAGCTGCTAGTGAAGCTTTTCCCACACTCACGGCATTCAAAGGGCCTTACCCCTCTGTGGATTCTCTGATGTTTAGAACGGGCTGATCTTTGAGTGAAGCTTTTCCCACACTCACTGCATTCATACGGCTTTACCCCTGTGTGGATTCTCTGATGTTTAGAAAGGTCTGAGCTGCTAGTGAAGCATTTCCCACACTCACGGCATTCAAAGGGCCTCTCCCCTGTGTGGATTCTCTGATGTTGAGAAAGGTTTGAGCTGCTAGTGAAGCATTTTCCACACTCACGGCATTCATAGGGCCTCTCTCCTTCGTGGATTGTTTGATGCCTAATAAGGTGCGAACTGCGATTGAAGGTTTTCCCGCACTCACTGCATTCATAGGGCCTGTCCCCTGTGTGGATTCTCTGATGTCTAGAAAGGTCTGAGCTGTGAGAGAAGGTTTTCCCACACTCACGGCATTCAAAGGGCCTCTCCCTTGTGTGGATTCTCTGATGAACAGAAAGGGCTGATCTTTGAGTGAAGCTTTTCCCACACTCACTGCATTCATAGGGCTTTTCCCCTGTGTGGATTCTCTGATGTACAGAAAAGGCTGAGCTGTGAGAGAAGGTTTTTCCACACTCACTGCATGTATTTTTTCTCTTTTGCCTTAGGATATCCTGCTGTGTTGTGGTTTCCATGAGGACCTTCTGAGTTCCCCAAGAAGAAATAAATTTATCCACTTTCTTCCCTGGCTGGTTTCCTTGATCTGTTTGTGGTCTGTGCTGAATCTCCCAAGATTTTCCCTGCTTATGACTCCTGGACACATTCCTTTTCGATCTTTGCGATAATGTTCTGTTTTTACCCACTGGCTCAACATTTTCAGGCTGAGAATTCTGCTCCTCTTTCTCACATGCCATTGCATCACCTGCTATGACAGAGACAGAAACCTCAGACAGGGATGGAAAGGGGAAGACCAAACAAAAACAAGTGCTGAGGACAGGTCAAATAAAAATCAGGAACTTAACTCCCCCAAACTCTTCCCCCAAATAGGAGAGAGGAGGGGGATGAATTCAGCCTTCACATCCCATCCAAATACGCAGGGGGAAGGGAGGAAGCTACTGCCTGGTGTCTGCTAGGATCTATAGGAAGCCATGAGCTATATTTACCCTGAGGATATGACCCCTGCAAGGGACAATAATGAACTGAGAGACCTCCCCAAGGGCTTTGTTGGGCATTCCAGATGTTTCCTTCAGGCACTTACAGATTCTGAGGTGGTTTAATGTTTCCTCACCTGTGCAGGGAGATTTCAGGATCTCTCTTTCCTTTGAACCCTGGAGGTCTGGGACCCATGGCTCTTCCCCTTGTTCCAGCTGGGAGATCACATCAAGTTGGAAAACTAGAAACCCTGCTCAGATGAAAGAAAATAAAGGAGTTCAGTTGATTTCATAAGACTTGGTCATAAAAAAAACATTCTATTCATTTAACTTCAGTGCTTAGTGTGACCTGGTGGGCCAGGGGCAGTTCTCACTGAAAATGCCAAGATCAGGGCAGGCTGAAAAAGGGAGAGCAGATGCTCCCAAAACTGCTGGTTAACACTGAAGTTAAACTCACCGACCAGTCACAAACTGTGCTTCTGATCACCCACGCGGGTAATCGAGAAGCTGAAAAAAGAAATCACACAGCCCCCTTTATTGCATCCCTGTTCTCTGACTCCTAATCAGCAGCTAGGTCCAGTACAGTGAGAGGTTATTTAAAAACTCTGCTCACATAAACAAAGTGTTCCTCTGACCCCAAAGGGTCAGCCACATCACCAGGTCAGTATAGGTTTGGATATTACCCAAAATTCCATCCTTCCAGCCAATCCTTTAACATCTAAACTAAAGGTTTAAATGAAAGAAAGACAGAAAGAAGTTAAATGGGAACGCAGTCAGATACATTCCAAAATGGATATATCAGGTTCTTAGCAGTATTGGTGAGTTGCTGGCTTGAAAGTCCGTCTGGAACACATCCACAGTTTGGATGGGTCATTCAGTCCTTTGTTCAAGGCTTCAGTTTGTAGAGAAGTTGCTCCAGAGGTAGGAAGGGGGATTGAAGACAAAATGGAGATGATGCAGCTGCCCTTTATATTCCTTTTGCCATGTGGCCTGTACTTCCTGTGTCCCAAACACAAGATTCACAGCACGTGGCATGGAAAAGCCTTGGAGTTCTCATTACACAGGCATACCCCGGCATGTCTTGCTGACTCAATAGGTGTATCCCCTTGGTCCTTTCCATGGGCTCATTGTACAGATGATGACCCTGAATGGGCCATCAAACAGGCTAGGCAGTGTTGATGCCAATATGTCTGGGGGTGTCACCCAGAAACACTGCACAAGTCTGGAAATACAGATATACCCTACATATCTATAACTCACAATACAAAGGTGATACAAACATAGAAACAAAATTATCATACTTGGCAAATCATAACATTTTCACTGACACCTTACATGGCATATCTAGCATGATTCATTGCAATTTTATCAGATTATATTATTATTTTATTATTAATACCAAAATGTCTCACAATTCCATACAGTGTCACACTTGGTAAACCAGTGAATTCCCAGGACCAGTTCCCCAGGTCCTTGAAGATGCTGAACACTGTGCTTATGAGGGATTGAAATACCCACATATCTGCTGGGAACACACACACAGACACTGTGTCAGTCTATGCCCCTGTGTTCACGCTTCTAGAAAATTATGATCAATTTTGTACGCAGTATGGCTTGTGAGGTATCATTTCAAAACACATAACCTACTGAATATTATCCTCCTGTTAAAATGTGTAGTAACACTGTATGTAAAGTTATGAGATTTTACAGTATGATATTACTGAAAAAGTCACAATTCTGGGGAACACCGACAGAGCAGTTCCTCAGAGATAGCAAGGCAAACAGCTAGTCAAACAGCCATTCTCCTGCAGGGGGAAGGTGTGAAGACATTTACATTCCATCGCAATCCAGAGCAGTGAGGAGTTGTGTCATCTGTAATCCTGGGTGAGATTCAGTGTTCTGCTGCTGGAGCTCCCCTGTCTGGATATCCCCAGCCAGCATTCAAGGCCGCACCGAGTGTCTGTGTGATAAGTAACCCTGGACCAGCAGCTCTGACTCCAGCTGCCTGCTTGTTACACCCCAAGCACATTCTGGTTTGGGTAGAGAAGGCTCAGTGTTTGAGAGAAGGCCAGGGGTAGGAAGCTTCTATTCATTATGCTGGACCTAACCCCCAGTTTTACTTGAGTAAAGAAGAGATATTTGGCACTGTGTGATACTGCTCCTGTGCTCTGTTCCCAAAGTGTTCTGCAGCAGGGGAGGGTCTCTGGTAGTGTGTGTGTGTCACTGGCATATTGGGGTGATGCTGAAACAGGACAGAGTAGAGGTGGCATTGTGGGGGTGGCATGAACCTTCACTCTTCATTTCCCCTTCCAAGAACAGAGGGAACAGGAATCCTTACCCAGCGAGGTCACATTCTCATACTTCTCCTGCATGACATCCCAGTAGAGGGCTCTCTGAGCGGGATCCAGCAGAGCCCATTCCTCCCTGGTGAAGTACACAGCCACCTCCTCGAAGGTCACCGGCTCCTGAAAGAGCAAGAATCCAACACTCAGTACCTGCTGCCTCACTCACAACCCCACTATTCAGGGAACAGCAGCACCAGGTAAATGGAAGCTCCGGGAGGCACATGTTAACAGAGTCCCACCTCACCTAGCTTAGAGCAGCCAGGAGGCATCAGAGGGTAGAAAGAGAGAACCTTTGTGTCTCCCAGCTGACAGACGGAGGCAGGATCTTCACATTTATCACATACCTACTAGCCAGAGCTTGATATAGGAGATGGGGCTGTCTCTGGACCCTACTGGTGTCTCCCTGGTAGGAATCCCAACGCTCTCCAAATTAAATATATAGAAGAAAGGGGAAGTCAATAGTAAAGAATAGAAGTTAGAAGGTCAGATTTGTAGAAAACTGGTAAAGAAAGCTATCAGAAATCAATGACCAATGAATGACAATAAGAAGGAAGATTTTAAAAGTATATTAAGTGCAAACTTAATCCTAACAATGGTACTTTACTAATAGAAATGGCAGAATTATCAAAAATAATGCAGAAGAGGTAAAAGTCCTCAGTAAATATTTCTCTCCTCGATTTGGAGAAAAACAGATGATGTACTCGTATTATAAGATGTTGACGACGACACTCTTTCCATTCCAACAAGAAGTCATGAGGACATTAAACAGTAGCTATTAAAGTCAGACATGTTTAAATCAGCGGGTCCAGATAACTTGTATCCAAGACTTTCTAAAAGACCTGAAGTCTGACATCTATGTTCATCAAGAGAATGGAGCAGCCAATACTGGATTTCATTCATTAATAAAGAATCAAAGAAGGGTAATATGATTAGTACCCATTAACAAAGATTTAGAGAAAATAGATCCTATCAAACTAACGGGATATCCTTATTGGATGAGATCAAAAGTTTGGTTGCAGCTAATAGTACTGATGTAATATACCTAACTTCTGAAAGGGATATGACTTGATCAGCACAATATTTTTACTAAAAAAACTAGAATGATACAAAATAAACATGGCATACATTAAATAGATTAAAAACTGTGATAGTAAATGGGGAACCAGGGTCGAGTGGATTTCTTTCTAGCAGGTTCCCACAGGGATTGGTTCTTGGCCCTGTGCTATTTAACATTCTTATCCATGACCTAAAAGAGTGTATAAAATCATCACTTATAAAGTTTGCAGTTGTCACAAAGATTGGGGGTGGTAGTAACTAATGAAGTGCCACTAGATTCAGGCTCCATCACTGGGAATCTGGGAAGTTGTCCCAGCCCTGGCTGGAGGGTTATTTCCTGTTCCACAAAGAGGGGAAGTTCCATTCCCAACTCCTGTGCCTTGAAATTAGGCCCTATCTGACACTACACCCCCTTATTCAGCATAGTGGTATGGTTATAATATGATTAGGACATAATTATGATGTATTTTGTACAAGATGCATTATGTGTGGTGTCACTGGAAAAGTTATGATTTGCTGAATATGATTATCCTATTTGTGTGCACATATCACGTTCGTATCTGAAGTTATGGATACTGACTCTGTATCTGTATTTCAAATGTGCTTACTCTGGGTAACACCCACAACGAGCCTTTTAGGTACAACAATGAAGAAGCCAGACAGAGCTGATGGCTCATCAACAAAGACAATGGACCGTGGAAGAGCTTAGCCTTCCTCTGAATGTTTCAGCCAGCCTATTAGTCATGGCTACTATGACGCAGCAGGGCCTGTGACCAGACCACATGACACTAAACTCCATTTTAGTACCTGTATTTTTCCACAAACTGGACTGGGAACTGAGTTTGGAACAAAGGGGTCACGCCATATGGAAAAGCTACATAAGGTGGGGTGTGACGGCATCTCTTGGTCTCATTCCCCACACAAGAGAACTCCTGGAAACACCTGAGAAACAAAAACTGAAGTGGGGGAAGTGCTGCTCCCAGGATAATGGGATTTCTAGCTTGTGTCTGGAAACTTGGTGGACTGCTTGTATCATTAGTCAGGGTGAGAAACTGCTAATTCAAATTCTATCCAGCTAGTATATTAGGCGTAGTTTGAGTTTTTGTTATTTGCTAAATAATCTGCTTTGATCTGTTTGTTATCACTTATAATCACTTAATCTGTCTTTCTGCAGCTAATAAACTTGTTTTATGCTTTATCTTAACCAGCGTATTTTGAGTTAAGTGTCTGGGGAAAATCTCAGCTTGGTTAGCACAAGCTCGCTGTGCACATCTGTCCCAGATCGAGGGGAAGGGGAACTATATTAATGAGCTGACATTAGAGGGATCCCTGTGCACTATAAGATGGTATAATTCTGAATGTATCCTACAGCAAGTGTGCAAGGTTGGGGAGCTGGGAAATTGGCTGTTGTCTTCTCTCTCTCCTTGAGTGGCTTAGGTAAAGCGCTCAGGTAGCTTAGTTGAGTGTATGGCGTCACCTGCTGTCCTGTTGGGTGATAACAGGGCCTGGAGAGGCTGGCTGAATCTCCAGCAAATCAGTGTGAGAAGGGCCAGCCCAGCTTGAGGGTTAGAGGGCACAGCGGTTCCCAGAAGCCCCCCAGACTGCCCCCTGCGGGTGACAACCCATCACACCCTAAACTACACTAGTGTCAGCAGTTTTGTCACATCCTGTCCCCTCCCTTTCTCCGCCCGAGATATTTCCTGCCTCCCACCACCTCTAGCAATTCCCACCCTCCTATGCATTTACTGCTCCTCTCCCTCCAAGCAGAACCCACCACCAGCTCCCTGAGAATCCCTTACCTGAGCCAGCTCCATTGCAACCATTTCCTTCCCCCTGGGAGGACGAGATGATCTGGAGCAAAACATGGACGTTATTCTGTAGCCTGCTGGGGTGAAAAGGGCAAGGTGTAAGAATTCAGACGGGGCTTTTGTACATTCCACAAGCCAATTCCCCCCAGGTTTTCCCCTGCTAATGGACATTCTAGGTTCTGCCACACTGTGAAGCACAGAGTGACCTTATCCCAGTACAGGCCTAGCCCCCTCCCACCAGGGTGTAACCCTCTGACACATGGTGAAACCCTCCCAGTAACAGTCTCTCTGTTACACTTATCAAGTTTGTGGACAATACCAAGCTGGGAGGGGTTGTAAGTGCTTTGGAGGATTGGATTAAAATTCAAAATGATCTGGACAAATTGGAGAAATGAGCTGAAGGAAAGAGGATAAAATTCAGTAGGGAGAAGTGCAAAGTACTCCACTTTGGAAGGAACAATCAGAGACCAGAGAAGAGCAGAATCCAAGGAGTCACTTTGGGGGATTCTCCCTGTCATTGTCCCCAAGGCAGCTCTCTCAGGTTTACAAAGTTGTTCGATGTTCCAGCCTTTATACAGTCTCTCCTGGGAGTGTCCCTTTCATGGGCTGGGCCTAGTTTTAGTTTTCGGTAGTTAACAATCTTGGTTTATTGTTTATCTAACCAGTGTGTTTGGATTAAAGTGTGTTGGAAACTCCGTTTGGGATAACAAGCTGGTGCATGTCATTTTCCACTGATGAAATGACAGACTTCATATGAGCTTGCGTTGTTCAGTAGCGTGCTGGACAGTGCAAGACGCACATTTCTGGGGGAAAGTCGGGCACTTGAGAATTTGCTGGTTTTCTCCTGAGGTGTAATTCACGAGTGGCTGTCTAGCAACACTCAATACTGTGTAGCTGGGAGTGAGTTACATGCTGGAGACTGTGTGTTAATTGGCCAAGAGGGGCTGTTCTCACAGGAAAACAGTGGAAAAGGCACCCCAGTTTGGAGAACTGAGGGAACACGGCTATTTAACAGTCCAGATTGTACTCTGGCTAATGTCACAGACACTCATTATGACAGAGCCTCTTACAACACAGAGAAAGTAAATACATGTCCCAGAAATTGAAGACTCCAGACAGAGGGCAAGTGTCCCTGGCACTGCTTCTTGGTGACAGAGAGGTTCAGAGACAGTGAGAGAGTCCTGGGGAAGCTGGGAACAGGAAGCATGGGCTGGGGGGGTTCAGTGGAGAAAGGGAACAGAAAGGGCAGGGATATTACTGAATACAGGATCTCCGCAGTGCTAGATGTCAGGATAGCACATAGTGCAGCCCACTGGAAAACATAATCCCAACTATACATACAGAATGATCGGGTCTAAATTAGCTGTTTCCACTCAAGAGATGGATCTTGGAGACACTGTGGATAGTTCTCTGAAAACATCCACTCAATGTGCAGCAGCAGTGAAAACAAGCGAACAGTTTTGGAAATAATTAAGAAAGGGACAGATACAACAATATATCATATATCATAATTGTAAAAACAGCAAATAAATCCATGATACACCCACATCTTGAATACTGCATGCAGATGTTGTCGCCCCATCTCAAAAAAAGATATATTGGAATTGGAAAAGGTTCAGAAAAGGGCAACAAAAATGATTAGGGGTATGGAACAGTTATGCCAGACCTAACCCCCAGTTTCACTTGAGCAAACAGGAGCTATTTGACACTGTGTGATACGGCTCCTGTGCTCTGTTCCCAAAGTGTTCTGCAGCAGGGGAGGGTCTCTGGTAGTGTGTGTGTGTGTCACTGGCATATTGGGGTGATGCTGAAACAGGACAGAGTAGAGGTGGCATTGTGGGGCTGGCGTGAACCAACTCTCTTCTTTTCCCCTTCCCAGATCCGAGGGGACAGGAACCCTTACCCAGCGAGGTCACAGTCTCATAGTTCTCCTGCATGACATCCCAGTAGAGGGCTCTCTGAGTGGGGTCCATCAGAGCCCACTCTTCCCTGGTGAAATACACAGCCACCTCCTCAAAGGTCACCGGCCCCTGAAAAAGCAAGAGTCCAACACTCAGTACCTGCTGCCCCACTCACAGCCCCACACTCATGGGGGAGAGGAGCCAATCAAGTGGAAGCTCTGGGTGGCTCACAGTCAGATTCCCACCCCCACCCCGCTCAGAGTATCCAGCAAATACGAGGGTGAGGGGACGAAGAGAGAGCCCCTTGTCTTTTCCAGCAGATCCGTCACACACCTACTAGCCACCGACTGATACAGGAGATGGAGCCCCTAGCAGGGTCCAGGGAGAGCTCCCTGGTAGGAAGCCCAATAACCTCCTCATTGTGAGGAGCAGGATATGAAGGGAGAGGCAGCTCCAATAAGCCTGACTTATGGGTGCCCCCTTCATATCTCACAGCAGCCGCTGATTAGTGAGCTCAGGCTCCAGCACTGGGAGTCTGGTCAGTTTGACTAGCTCCATGTAGGTGGGCTATTTTCTTTCTTCACAAATTAGGGCATTTCCACCTCCCAACCTCCTGGGTCTGTTCCTAGAATCTAGGCCACTTATTAAATAACTCCCAGCAGGTTTGCCACACCCTGGCCTCCTCCTTTCCCCACCCTGTGCATTTCCTGCCCCACTCCAACCTCCAAACCAGACTGTGCAAACGTTCCCATCTCCGGTGTATTGGCTCTCCCTCTCCTCCAGCAGGAACCCACCAGCAACCCCCCAATAATCTCTACCTGAGTTGGCTCCACTGCAGCCATTTCTCTTCCCTGTCCCACGCCAGGCTGGGATGAGCTGGAGCAAAACATGGACACCATTCTGCAGCCTGTCTGCGGGAGAAGGGCAGTTGTGGGCGTTTCAGAACCGGTTTTAGTTAATTTCACATCATGATTCCCCCAGGCCCTTTCCCTGCAGACAGACACCCTAGATCCTGCCATGCTGGGAAATGCTCAATCTGTTTATTACAATGTAGACCTGGCCCCTCCTGCCAGGCTAAGCCCAGAGACATTTTTAACCTCCCTTCTCCGTCCCCTCACCCTGTAACAAAGTCTCTGAACACAAGGCTAGAAAAGAGCAGAACCAAAGGAGTCACTGTGGGGGATCCCTCGGACACTGACCCCACGGCAGCCACTCCCCAGCAGGGGGAATATGGAGTCAGGAACTGGCTTTTCCTCTCTCTGAGCCTTGTTTTGTCCACTGGAAAGTGGTTCTGCCCAGGGATGCAGCAATACATGTGTCTGGGTGGACTAGAGAGCTGGAAATCTCTCCCCCCACTCATTTCTCCCACTGCCCCTTTCAGACTCTCCTTCCCCTGTCCTCTCTCCCTGCCCCTCTGGCTGGGAAAGTCCCATTCCTGGGGGCTTTGCTCTCCCAGGGCTGGATTTTCTCCTGGCAATTGCTACTGGGAGGAGAAATAGGGAGGAGCTGTTTGTGCAGAGTCACTTTCTTGCCAGTCCCCAGGACTTTCCCTGAGGTCTTTCAGTTACCTGGAGACTCTGGCTCAGAATTTAGTATTAACAGGGCCCAGGGCTGCCCTAGGGGGCTAGGACCAGCTGGAGAAAGTCATCCCCTGGGCTAGGCAGAGAAGCAGCTTTAATTAAGGTCACGTTCCAGCACAGAACCCCGCTGGGGGAGCAGCAGCTGCTAAGCCTGGTCTCCCAGATCACAATGGAGGCTGCAGCATCTGACCCAGGAAGCTGAACCCCAGTATCCTGAGCAGAGAGGGACAGAGTGTTTGAGCAGCTTCCCTCCTTTAGCTCTCTGGGGAGAGCAGCTAATGAGAGCCCCTCCTCACAGGGAGAATTGCTGATCTCATTTGCCCCACTGTCCATCCAGAGTCACTCCTTGTCTTTCCATACAGTGACTCTGGATTAACAATGGTCTCAATGAAACCAGAGTTCAGAAAGAATCAGTCCAGAACGCTGTGGAAGAGACCATTGTGCGGCAGTGCTGACCCCCTTCCCACCTCCCTCATCCCCCACATCCAGGACAAGGACTGGACAATCTAGGACAATGGAACTGGAAGTTCCTGCAGTTTTCAAGAGGGGAGAAGAGCAAAAATCTGTGATTTCACCTCACAGTGTTTGATAACTGGCTAGAAAGTTATCACAGTGACTGGGCCTGGCCAGGGAGTGTTGGGCAATGCTTGGAGCCAGGATTCTGGCATAAGCTAATCAGGGAGAAGAAGCGAGGTCAGGAGCAGCCCCCAGAGCCCCAGCCAGCCCCCCCCCAGATACTCCCTGGGACCCAGCCGCCAGAGTCCCTGGCCAGGGACCTCAGATACCCCTCAGAGCCCCACCGGCCAGAGAACCCCCACTGGACCTTCATTGCCAGGTCCCACCAAGAGACCCCAACAGCCAGAGACCCCCCAAAAGGGACCCCCCCCACTGGGAACTCAGTCCCTCACTGCCTGCCTAGGACCCCCTCCCCCCTTGTCCTCCAGCAGGATCTGCCCTGCCCTTTGCCTGGCACCCCCTCCTCCCCCCTGCGGGATCCCCTGATGCCTTACAGGGGCACCCCCTGGCCTAGCGCCGGGGATTCTCCCACACACACTCTGTGCACTGGGCACGGCAGCGATCCCAGGAGTCTGCGGGGGAAGCCCAGACAGAGCCCCTGGCACAGCACCAGGCTCCCTCTAACCCCCTGTCCCGCCTCCCCAAGAGACGCCCACCCCGGCTGTTCTGCAGCCAACAGGCCCCCAGCGATACCCACCTCCAGGACCCACAGCCTCAGGGCTGGGCACATCACACCCACCCCCTGAAACCCCAAATCTCCAGAACCCACCAACCTCACTAGGGTACCCCCTGCCCAGCCACCCAGAGGCCTCCCCCCACCACAATCCCCCTTCCGCTGCTATCTCCCCCCCCAGCCCCACCCCCACCCAGCAACACTGTTACCTCACAGTGCCTGAGAAGTGGATAGAAAGTGACCACCGCCCCCTGCTGGCCAGTCACAGGGGCAGAGGGAGCCCTGGGGGATGTCTCTTGAACTGGAGTATGGAAGGCCTGGAGGGACAAAATAGGTAAGAAATGTCCATGCCTGTCACTAACAAATAATGGCCACCCTGGATCCAGCCCAGAGGTGGCTACATCTTAGCACTGTGGGAAGCAACCCCTCACAGAGGCCATTTGCCATGGGGTTTGGGATACTTCTGGACCCACACTGCACTCAGAGTGACCTCCTCATCCCGTGCCAGCTGGAGAAAAGAAAAGAGTCCAGACAACTCTCTCGTTACCACTTGGAACCACTGATCCCCCAAACACGGAGAGGACTCTGGCTTTGATGTATATTAAAGATGTGGCTGGTGTTTTTCTTTGGCAAACATTTTAACAAAGGTAAAGGAGGGACCAAATGATTCGTAAAGAAGACAGGAAAGATGAACTCTGGGCAATTTAACCCCCTGTGACCTCCAGGATGGAGAAGAACTCAGGGCAACAGGTTCCTTCGAAGGAAGAAGTTGCTGGGATTTAGGAACACGGGGAACAGCCCCAAACCCGAAAGGATTTTTAACTGACATTTGATAATGACATAGAAAGAGGCAAAACCTGAACTTTGAGAGCAACATTCAGAAATGAAAGAGAAAGGGTGGAAATCTGAGAGATTTTGGATCCATTTTGCAAATTATAGAGAGGAAAGTGGAAAATCAGAGGGATTTTATATCAGTTGTTGATAGGAGGCAAAATCTGAGTGTTTCACATCAATATTTGATAAATGAATAAAGAGGAAATGGGCAACATTTGCAAACATTTTATATCCAGGTTCAAGAATCTGAGAAAAGGTGTAAATCTGAGATTTTCTTGGTATTTTATAATTAGAGAGACGGGGAAATCTCAGGGCATATTCAATTAGAAATAGACAACTAGAGAGCAGTGGGGCAAACATTTAGGTTATTTTATATGAATCTTGGAGATTTGCAAAGAAAATGTGTCACAAACTGCGTATTTGGTAACATGAGAGAAAAACACCAAGATCTGAGGGGATTTTATATTGCTGTTAACGAACTAGTGGAAAAGGGGGACTGTTGGACTGGATTTTATACGACTGTCCAATACATAAACACAAAGTGATGGTTCCCCCACCCCCACCATTGCCATGGGCAGCAGGGAGCCCTTTGAGGAGCTGATTAAAAGGGCAAGGGAGGGGGAGCTGAAAGGTCCCTGGATAAAGGAAGGGGGCAGCAGTGGGGGACAGGCGGGTGACTGGCAACTGATGGTTGGGGGCAACTGTGTTGGTAGTTAGGGGGCAACAACTGGGATTGGGAAACGGGGGTCTGGGCAGTCCCCATGGGGGACACGTGCGCCTCCCTGCCCTGCCCTGGCAGAGACCCGGCATCTCCTAGAATATCAGGGTTGGAAGGGACCTCAGGAGGTGTCTAGCCCAACCCCCTGCTCAAAGCAGGACCAAACCCAACTAAATCCCCAAATGGCCCCCGCAAGGAGTCAGCTCCCAGCCCTGGGTTTAGCAGGCCAGTGCTCTAACCACTGAGCCATCCCACCCCCACTCCAGGGGCAGCCATGTGCTGGGGAATGACTCAGGGCAACAATTTCCCACCTGAACAAGGACAAATCGCTGCAGATAAAATGGGTGGGAAAATGCCCCTCAGTAGAGAAGATTTTAAACTGACGTTTGAGACTCATGGGGAGAACGGGGGAAATCGGGGGAGACGGGAGAGCTGATCATTGGAGGGGATGGGAGGGAATCGCCCCAGATTTTATAGCCCCGTGTGAGATACTGAGAGAGAAAAGGGGCAGAACTAGAGAGAATTTGTATCGGGGGCGAGAGGCAAGTGGCACAAACAGGGACAGGATCCAATTAACCCCCCTCCCCCTTCCCCCTTCCACCACTCCCCCCCGGCGGGAATTTCCTGGCTGCCCAGGGAGAGTTCAACCCCCCCCCCGTGTCCCACTGACCTTCCCCCCCCCGCAACTCCAGCTTCTCCCCTCCCTGCCTGACACCCCCCATCTCCCCCCACACCACAGGGGATCCCCCCACCAGGCCCCAGTCTCTGCCCCCCAAATCCCACTGGGGCTGAGGCAGCTCTGAGGCTTCTCCCAGGTTCCCCGGGGCAGAGTCACTTTCCTGCCCAGCCCCAGTGCCCCCCCCCGGGGTCTCTCACTCCCCGGGGGCTCCGTGGGAGGCTGGACACCAGGGATGCAGGACGGCAGGAATGGGGGTGACAGGCCTCCTGTTCCTCAGTCTCACGGCGGGACCGAGGGGGCTCGTCACTCTCCGGCTCGGGAGCACTGGGAAGACCCGACCGTGAAGGGGCCGTCGCTGGGGGGGGCGGCCCCGCGCAGGCGCTGAGCACGTCCTTATATCACTTTTGTGGCGGGAAAAGTGCTGAGGAGATGGAACACTGAGGGCTGGTTTTGGCGGGAAAAACCGGTTTGGACTGGTTTGAGCCTGTCCCCTGATGGTAAACAAGTCCCCTCTCAGAGATGGAGTCCAGGGGTCAATAGTTCATATACTCCAGATTGGATCTTATTTTAAAGCCAGTGATTTACTTCATAAACATCTTATTAACCAACTAATGGAACCTATTAAACAATTTATACTTCTTACACCTAACAATGAGATAAAAAACAACACCACAGACAAACCTTATCGGTAACAGCTAATGTCCTAACTGGGAAATCAGCAGCAGTTAGTAGCGGGGGGAGCGCACAGTCTGAATGTGTATGACCCGACCCCAGCCCCCAGCCCCACATAGCAGTGGGGCTTGGCACTCTCTGTGCATTGGTGTGGTGGCTGAGTGGTTAACCAAGCAGTGACAATCCAAGGAGGTTCCCTGAGTCAGTCTCACTCCTGAGGAGATTCTGCACCAAAAAAATTCTGTGCACAATATTTTAAAATTCTGCAAATTTTATTTGTCAATAAATAAATGTAGAGGCTCCAGCATTGCAGAGGGGAGCACAGGCTGCTGGATGCACGGAGGTGGGAGATCACCCTGCAGCCCCCACTCTCCTCCAGTGAAACAGACTTGGTGGTGGGGCTGCACCTCTCTGCTGCCTACTTCAGGAGCCCCAAAAAGACTCCCCAGAACTGCTCATGAGGGGCACATGTGCCTTCCCTTGCTTCCCCATCAGGAAGTCAGAAAGCCTGAGCAGCTGGCCCCGGGCGATTTGAAAGGGCCCGGGGGCTCCTGCCACCACTACCGGCAGCACAGCGGGACTAAAGTGGATTCCTGCCCACCCTGGCTCCGCACGGCGCACCACTCCCAGAAGCATCTGGCACATCCCTGCAGCCCCCGTGGGGTGTCTCTCTCGCTCGCTGCCCCCACCCCAAGTGCCAACTCTGCCATTGGAACTGCAGCAATGGGAGCTGCAGGGGTGGTGCCAGCGGGCAGTGGTGCCAGGAGACCCACGCCCCCCGGGACTCCTCCATGTAGGAGTTGCTGCCAGATGGGGGTGTGGGTCACTTTCGGGAGCTGCCCAAGATAGGTGCCACACCCCAACCCTCTGCCACAGCCCAGATCCCACACCCTGCCCACACCCAAACTCCCTCCCAGAGCCCACCACTGCCCCCCAACTCCCTGCCCCAGCCCAGAGCCCACATCCAAACTCCCTCCCAGGGTCCACCCCCCACCTTCCCTGCACCCCAACCCCCTGCCCAGCCCAGAGCTTGCACCTCATGTACCCAAACTCCCTCCCACAGCTTTGGGGGGGGTGGGCAAGGAAGGACAGGCAGGACTTGGACCGTTCTGGGCATCACCAAAAGTTATATAAACCTGGTGACGCTGAGCTGGAGCCCTAGTCACTGCACATCTCTCTCCTTACACAGGGGGACTTCGTGGGGCAGGGCGCTGCTGGGGGTTTATTCCGTCCTTTAATGGCTGTGGAAGGGGGAACAGGGAGAGAATTTGCTCCTCTGTTCTCTGCGGAACACGTGCAGGCAGCGGGATTATCTCCAGGGCTGTAACAAAACACAAGCTAGTGGGGGCGGGGGGGGGGGGAAGAAGGGATTTCCTGCAGTATCTATTCCCAGTGCAGCTCCCAAGCTGTACCCTGGCGAGCTGTGCCCAGGGATTTAGACTGTTGCCCCCTTACTAACATTCAGTGGGGGTGTTTGGTTGCTAGCTCCCAGCACTAAAAAGGGAGGGGTCGATGGGAAATCAGGAGCCTGAGACTGACAGTCCCCAGGAACAATGTGGAGAGGCCAGTGCTCCAGGTCAGCCTGATTGACAGGGCGGGCAGGCTATTCAAGGAGTCAGGAGGCCAGGGGGGTCCCGTCCTCCCTGTGAGCTGGAATTGTCTGAGTCACATGGAGTGGGGCCGAGCTAAGGAGAGAGCAGGGGACCCAAGCTGAGCTGATGGTAGCAGAGCTGCAGCCCCAAAGCCAGAGCACAGCCCAGAGAGAGCAGCCCTGCCCTGGGAGCAGAGCTGTAACAACTGGAGCCAGAGAGGCCAGACAAGCAGCCCAGGGAGCTGAAGGCAGAGCAGCAGCAGCAGCCGTGCTGAGGCAGAGCGGAGCTGGAGCAGTCCGGAGCTGGGTGCGGTGAGCAGCTGGGGAGAGCGAGGGGGACCCTGGGCAGTGGGCCCAGCACAGGGAGACGCCTCAGCCAAGAGGCCCTGCAGGCCAGACTGGGAGGAGGATTGTAACCCTGACAGGGCGGGGGTGATGCTGGGGAGAAGGGTCCTGCCACCCAGAGCCTGAGAGTATGTGGCCACCGCCAGAGCAAGTGTCCAGCCTGCAGCGTCCCTGCAGCACAGCCAGGGCCTGAGGAGGCAGCCTGGGACCTACAAGGAACAGACTGTGAAGTGCCCTGATGTCCAGAGACACTTTTTGTGATGGTCCCTGCCACAGAGCGGGGTGATGTGTTTTCCTTTAACCTTTCCCATTTTTTCTTATTTTTAAAATGTTATTGTTAATTAAATAACTTGTATTTGCTTTCTATTGTATGATGTGATCAGTGGATCAGGGAGGTGCACAGTGCAAGGAGAGGGACACCCTAGCCCCTATCCTGGGTGACCACAGCAGGGTTGGGGGTCGAGCCCCCCAGGAATCCTGGGCCCAGCCTTGTTGGGGTTACGAGGACTCTGCCAGACAGGAAAGTGGAAGGGGAGTCCTCAAGGGCAGGGAGGCCTGTGGGTAAAGGAAGTGGGAGCGAGGACTCAGATCCTTTTGCCAGCCCACTTCACCGGGGTAGTGCAGAAGCCAGGAAAGTTCCCCACAATAGCAGGACCATTCCCCCACTTACATCTAGATACAGCACCAGGCACATAGGAGGATTTCCCCTTCTGAGTCATGGAAGCAGAAATTGACTTTTCCTTTCCAGGTTTAGCTAATGTTCTGCCTTCCAGATCTGAACACCTCAACATTCAGGAGTGCTCAAGCTCAATTTGGGCAGCTGTTACTTCATTTCTCCCAAATCAAATATACTGATCCACTGTCATTTGCTGTAGAAAAAGTAGGATAAAATTGAGCAAGAAATGCTTCCCAGGTGTTATTAGAACTGGAATTGCTATTTTCAACAGTGATTGCCATTTTTTTTCTAGTTTTGTTTGTTTGAAAGGAAGACAGTGATATTGCATTGGCAAATTCCCCATAGAAACAAAGAATAATAAAGGCACCTCAACTTTTCCTCATTTATGGAGGACAGTCTTATAATATGCATCCAGGTATCCTCTAATCACACAAGCTGAAAATTGTTCCATTTTACTGCAGTTCTGTAACCATATGGGAACCAATCCTGTCTGTGTTCTTTACACATCCAAAATTCCTGCTGAATGACCCATCCTGGGAGCGAGTTACCAGTGACCCAGGGCTGGGGTGGAAGGAGGGTGCAGGTGGGGGCGGGGAGCACCCAGGCCTGGGGCGGCAGGGGGTGTGTGGGTTGGGGAGCATTGGTCGGGGGAAAGGGGAGAGCCCAGATCTGGGGCAGCACAGGATGTGGGGGGGGAGCCCAGGGCTGGAATGGCAGGGGTGTGTGGCTTGGGGGGGGAAAAGCCCAGGGGTGGGGTGGCAGGGGGGTGCAGGTGTGCGGAGGCCCAGAGCTGCGGCGGCAGCGGGTGCAGGTTGGGGGGAGCCCAGGGCTCGGGCAGCAGGAGGGTGTGAGGGGGAGCCCAGGGCTGGGATGGGGGCAGCCAAAGTTTTTTTTGCTTAGGGCGGCAAAAAACCTAGAGCCGAACCTGCCTCCACACAGTGTGAAGTAGGTAGGAGCGGATCATTATTATCCCTACTTGAAAGAGGGAGAAGCTGAGGCTGAGAAAGGAGAATTGACTTGTCTTAGGTCACACAGCCAGTCAGTGGCAGAGTTGGGAATAGGACCCAAGAGCCCTGATTTTCAAACTAACCATCGGATCTTGAATTTCAGACATTGAATGACCTGAATAAAGTGCTCTCAGATGAGCTCCAGACCAACAGTGACAGTAATTATTCAGCGAGTATTTGAGGAGAACTGCAATGTTAGAGAGAATCATGAACTGCTCAGAGACAATTAATGCAGAGAAGCAGCAAAATTCATCAAACATAGAACTCGTTCTGACTTATTTCCTTGGTCTTAAAAGAGACCAACAAGGACCTGAGTCTCCTCCCTGTCAGTAACCCACTGCTGAGCCAATCAGGGTAGAGACTGAGGACGCAAGGTGGGGATCACTGCCCAAGCACTATTTCAGCCCCACATTTTTTGGGTGGACCTCCCACAGTGAGAGCTGCAGAGCACCGCCCCGCAACACACACAAACACACACACGCACACCCCTCTCCTGCTGTTGGGAGGGGAACAGGAGAAAGGACAAAAGAAGCAAAAGACAAAGAGAAAGGAGGGAGGGATGGAGGAAAAGATGAAACAAAAAGGACAAACCCTAATGTCCCCAGTGATTCTAAGGGACAGAATCCCAGATGCGCAATAAAATTCTGCCTCCTTAAGCTCGAGTTTTCCATGCCCAGAATTCAACTGTCACCAGATGGATCAGACTAAACAGGTTTCAAACCTCGAGGAGGCTCTTACCTTCTAAACAGGGACGGCTGTTTTCTAGTCAAATCACTACAAGGGAAGGAGAAAACTCAAAAGAGGTTCCTCCTGGCGCTCACGTCCGTGAACCCGAATACTCCCTCACTCCTCAGAGAGAGACCTGGAGAAGGAGACTTGCTGAAGCAAAGCCACAGGGGTCTCTGAGGTTTCCCTGGCCCCTCGTCCCTGTCCTGCCTGGCTGATGTCAGCATCTCTCTGTGAGGTCACCACCTCCCCACCACCTTGGACCAATAGTCTGAGGTCCTGCAAAAGGCCTTTGTGATGTCACTGCCACACCCCTCCCTTGCTGTGCCAATGTCCTGCCCCTGGCCAGGCACTTTGGAGGTTTGAGCTACTCCCTGTGGATCACCCCACTCAAGGAACGTTCGTTCTAGGCAGCAAGCCGGCTAGACAGGAAAACATCAGATGCTGCTCCCAGTGCTACACTCGGTTTTTCAGTAATTAGTCGACTTTATGGCCAGAAGCAACCATTAGAGCATCTAATCTGACCCCCTGCATATCACAGGCCTCCTGTATGACACAATAGTGAGTTTATTACGCAGGGTCCACCCCTCCCTCACTGTGAATAGTACATGAACCAGCCTTGTAATGGAGCTGAGATTTCCCAAGAACTTCAAGCAAATACACCAGTTTCATAAAACAGATTTATTAACTACAGAAAGATGGAGTTTTAAGGATTATAAGTGTTAGGCATAAAAGATCAAAGTAAATTACCATGGAAATTAAAGATAAATTCACAATCTAAACTTTACACCTTATTATACTAGGCCGTAGTTCGGTTATGCCACAGGAAGGCTTAATGCTTGAGCTGCAGTGCATGCAGGGCAGGCTTAAGGCCGGGCTCCCCATGGCAGGAGAGAAGAAGACGACTCGGCCCCTGGAGGGACAGGCTGGGGCTTCCTGGATCCCATTTGCTCACAGCCAGTGCCCTGCCCCCACTCCCAAGTCAGGTCAGCCCGAATGGAGCAGCGATTTTCACTCCACCAAGTCCACTTATGGCTTACAGGCAACTCCCAAACCCACCACAGCCCACCATGTCGGCCAGAAAGGAGCCCACTCAGCCTCGCCATTGCTGCTTTTCCGTCCCCCTAGAACCCCGCTTCTCCTGGGCTGCAAGGAGCCATCCCTGGGAAGCCAACAGGCAGGCACAGGATTCTGCCTCCCAGCAGCCAACCGCACCTCCTCAGGCTTTGCAGAACGAATGGTGATGCTCTACTCACCCCATTTAGCCACAATGATGTGCTTACTTTCTGCCCTGCCTTTCTCAGCTCGACTTTCCTCTTTTGCCCCATTCCTGCCTCACTTCCTCCTTTGGCAAGTCACGCAGAGGAGGCCAGCAGGAAGAGCCGGCCTCCACCGGCCAACCTCCAACAGCAGAGGAGGCCAAGCCACAAGCCTCCAAAAGGTGATACGCCGCACTCCTCTAGGTTCTCCAGCCTGACACCAAGGTGCTTTCTCCACTGCTGTCAGCACCCTCTGTCATGCGGGGGTTGGAGTTATCCCAGGGACAGGCCAATAGGAGAAGGAGGAGCGTCTTCCTAAACAGCAAGGGGATGTGGGAAAAGGAAGCCAGCATGTTTCTGAACCAGGGACCTTTTGTGTGTTAGGCAAACGTGATAACCACTGGTATTCACCCACGAAAGCTCATGCTGCAAAACGTCTGTTAGTCTATAAGGTGCCACAGGATTCTTTGTTGCTACTACACTACAGAAACTCCATCTGTTTGGCTGTTGCTCACCCTGGCACAGACCGATGGACAAACCTGGAGAAAGTGGTGACAGCCCTTCGATGGGTCAGCTGGCAGAGCAGAGGACTGGAGCCGCGGCTCAGGAAGTCGTCCTTATGACTCTAGCTTGAAGGGGAGCTTCTTTTTCTTCCCCTTGCTGACAAAGAGCAAGAGAAGAATGAAAGGTCAGGTGGGCCAACTCGGTGCAGAAGCCCATGCTGCCTTTTCCTGCTGCATAGCCTGAAATGAGGGACTCGTGGCAGTTAAAGTGTGTCCCTCTAAACTCACCACCGGCAGACTAGGCAGGCTTGGAAGAATTACGTATTTGTTGGTAAATGTCAATTTCTGTGTAAACACCCGACCCAATGGCAAAATCTTTCCATCGATAATCATCAAAACTAACAGATGGGCAAAGTAAGAAACATGTTGCTTGAAAACTTATCCTATTCTAATCCTCTAGGGTTCCCTTTTGCCTTAGGCACCACCATGTGGGCATTTCATATCCCTCCTCATTTTCACACAGACACACAATTTCCTTTGCACAGATCCATGAACAGCAAAACCTCCCTGTGTCTATTGTCTGAGCCAGGGCATTCAATTCCACTGAAATCTTCTCTCCTGCGATGGCAATGGTCAGACAGAGGGAATGCGTCCACCTTCCCCCTGGCAGTGAGATATTCACTCTCCTCTTCATGCTGCTGTTGTTATTCCATGAGTCATCAAGGATGGAATAAAAAGCTGAGTTTACTCCAGGGTGAGGAAAGAAAGGAGCCACCAACGCCCTCAAAAATCTCAATGCCCAGAGAAAACCTGCCTCTGTTATTGGACTCCCAGAGGTGCTGGCGATACAACGGGAAAAGGGACTGTCTGAATTGCCAAGGCAGGGAATGAACAATCTACAGCAACATCATTAACCACAAACACACTATAGCCATGCTCCAGCCAGTAGAGAAATGGGCAGGAATTCTTGCTGTTCAGCCATGGCCACACTTACAGAGCTGCACAGCAGTGAGTGTGCTGGGGAAGCTGGTCTGAGTGAACAATTGGAAATGACCCTTCAGTGAGAACAGAACCAGAGTGTAGCAAGGCCCCTATGTTAAGTGGTTGTGGCTGAGGCCTTAGGGAGCTGAACTAGAAAACCATGGGGGTCTTTCTGTGAAGGTTTGATCCTTGCCAGCTAGGCAAGGCTGGTGTGTGGTGTCTCCACGGCTGTACTTCCAGGGTCTGATCACAACAGTGCCACAGGGAGCCCAGCCTAGACATATTCAGAGGCTAAGGCCAGGTCAATGTTTCAAACAGTGAGTCTAGGCTGCTGCAGCTCAGTAATGGAGATGCTCTGTGCCAGGGTTTCTCAAACGTCCTTTCACTGCAACCTCCTTCTGCCAAAATAACTTAATACGTAGCCCTGGAAA